>NC_061526.1:14405000-14462500 GCF_022379125.1 Scophthalmus maximus | reverse complement strand
GGGATGGGACGTTCTGGTCCTTAGGCTCAGTTTGTGACAAACAGTATTCTGACAAGATGGTGTGAAAAAAGCCTCTCTGCTAATTAAGCACAGTGAGTCAGCGAGGCTTGGTAGAAAGGGCCATCAAACAAACTCAAACCACAGTGCTCTGTGAAAGAACCCTTCTCAACGTTGACTTAACGTTGAGTCACTGAAAAGACAGAGGGGTTGTTGTGTGTAACTGTGTATTAGTCATTTTTTGGATTCGCTCCGGGGGAAAAAAAACAAAAAACAGTTACAGTCCTCTGGCGGAGGAACCAGCACGATTTGAGCAGCGTCTGTTGATGCAGTCAAATGACTTGTTCGCTTAAAGTGCTCATACTGTACTTTTGGAACAAGCAGGCGGTTTCAGCAGTTGTAGCGGTGGGTGTTGTTACACAAGTTATTTCAGTAGAGACGGTATCAGCCATGGAGGGACGGCTGCCACCTTGCTGCTTGTCAATAGGACGATCCATCTTTTTTTATATTATTGCATGAGGGCCCAGGTTTAAGATTTGATCAAATACATCTGGAGCATTTCCAGGTATACCCAGAAAATGAAAAAGGCAAAACAAGTAACAACACAAGTGAGACATAAAAATCTAAACAGCTGCATGTTGAGCTGCTCGTCCAAAAGTTCGCCCAACTTTTCCCTTTCTCTTCTTTTTGTTGGATTTGGACATTTATGTATTTTTTGTCGACCCAGGTTTTAAAATGTCCCTCTCTGTCTTCGGTTCCTGCCTCCACCCCAGTGTGATGGAGGCGGGGGGGAATTTGCTCGCGGTCCTCGCAGCGCCGAAAGGTGACATCTGTCTGGATTCGGATGGAGAAGGACCCCCCCCCCCCCCCCCCCCCCCCCCCTTGTCAGGAGCTGGTGTGTTGCCTCAGGTGCCAGTGAGACAAATGCAGCACACTCAACGTACAGTAAGGGCCGTTTTGAGTCGTTCGGATACAAGGGGAAGGTTTGATTGCTGGAAGTTGTGAGTAAAGTTATCACGGCAACAATCATTTTGTACATTCGACCCCAGCTCCTCGCTACATGACATCCCATTGTGACGCGGCGAACGTTGCCCGAGATTGAACCGAGGTTTTCTTTACTTGTCTGGTTTTTTGTGCCCAGTGCGTAACCGCCCCGGTTCCCTCAGTGTGGTGGGGTTAATCGAATTGAATGAGTTGTTCGCCATGTCCTTCTGCGTCTGTCGTTGTTTTCCTGCACAAGGCCTTAGCCTCGTGTTTGCTATGAATGGTATCCATTGGAATAGCCTTGTAGACTGCAGCACGACTACAGGTCGGCGATAACCTCGGCGGGGTAAAAGTGCTCTAAATGTGACAAAAACAATCGCGCCGCTGACCAATCAGATAGCAAATGGATGGACAGAGACAAAGAAGGAAATGAGAGCAAGAATCCCCGCGCTGCGCTCGTGCACGTGGTGATGGAGAAAGCAGCGTGACCCCGACAGCTGGAAACACTTTCAGTCATTTCTGTTTGGTTTTATCTTAATCACCGGTCACCGTCAATAACAATGTGAGTAGAAAGAGTGCGGGCGGCGGAAAGTGAGCTGTTGACGCCTGAGCCCCCTGCACCAAATATGGGCCTGTTTATATTATGACGGACGGAGGAATTTTCTGCTAAATTTCCACGTCCCCTACACACACAGACACAGACACACACAACGAGGCTACCCCTTCCTGTCCGGCACGGATCCGGCACATGACCAAAATAAACCCTGGCCAGAAAACAGGATGGCGCTCAGGCTCGGCCCCCTGCATTCTCTATCTGTGTGTGTGTGTGTGTGTGTGTGTGTGTGTGTGTGTGTGTGTGTGTGTGTGTGTGTGCATGTGAGAGAGAGTAGTAGTGTGAGGGGCCCTGCTCCACTACAGAGGAAGCCAGCAGAAAGTCTGAGCCAACTGTTTTTTCTAGTTCAGTGAGTTCACCACAGCCCGTGTCTTCATAACAATGACCGACTGCTCTGGACCTGCGTGTTATTGGAAAAAGCCGCCATGAACGCGTGTGCGCATGTGTGTACGTTTCCCAGGCAAACTAATGTGACATATTATATAAAAATGGGATTATGTGAAAACCTATGCGCGGAGCAGATGCCATGCCAAATCTCTGTTATCCCACTTTTGTAAAGCCAAGTAGGTGATTCTGGGTGAACTGCTTAATGCATAAGACATGTTGGGGTGTGAGTGTGTGTGTGTGTGTGTGTGTGTGCGCGCGTGTGTGCATGAGCCTGATGAGGTCACTCCGTCGGAGCCTGCCAGCGCCTGAATAAACATTGACGGCACAAAATATTTGTGTCTGCACTGCGAGTTCGATCTGGCTCGCTGTCAATCCAGGTCTGTTTGCCTTTTACTTCTCCCATGTTTGGCGACGGTTGGAGATGAAAGAGAGGGAGGGCAAAGTTTATCGGGGGAAATGAACTGAACTCCCCTTCGGTGGGAGGGGAGGGAGCGGGAAGAGGAAATCGAAGACAAGAAGACTTGAGGGAAAGAAAAGACGGGGGGGGGGGGGGGGTGAAAAAGGGAAAAAGAATGGGGAAGATGGAAGAACAAAAGCTGAGGTGGGATGAGGGATGAGGGTGACCCTAACTTCGGGAGTGGTATGACACCGGGGAGGGCAGGAGCTCCTGACTGGGATAATCGCTGCACCATAGCCTGGTTTCATTCTCGCGCAGGTCAGTAGCACAAACGCACACCCACACACACACACACACACACACACACACACACAAACACACACACACGGACATGCAAACAAAAACACAAAGACAAACACACAGTCACCCCAACCCTTGCACACGGTCACACACTGTACTGAAAGCAAGTACACAGTCATCATGACAAATCCAGGCAAACAATTAAAGTACACACACAAATTGCATAAAAAAAACGGCGGCCAGCACAACAATTAAATACACACACACACACACACACACACACACACAGTCGTGTGGCAATAATTTTCAACCTTTTGAATCCCTTTAGTTTCAAGTGTTACTTTTGCACCACAAACGTTTATCATTCTAAGGTATTGCATGTACATTTGTATCATACCTTGAATTTCATACGTTCAATACCGTTCACTTGAGTTGAGTTGTAATTATTGTCGGAGATAGTTCGATGTATTGCACCTTACTACCAGTAACTGGAACTGGAACCCAACAGTTTGTTAAGATGCTCTCTCCTCTGGAGGAGAGCGACCAAGGCCTTCTCAACCAGAGAGAGGAGCTGTTGACGGACCAGGTAACATCCTCAACATTAGTTCCCCTCCTCAACAAAGTGTTTCGCTCACGGTTCCATAACTTGTATGTTCAAGCTTCGTTGAGGTGCGTGCAGACTTTCGCAACGGAAGGTTGTTTCAACATTCGAATGCCGAAGGGCCAAAGTTCCTCTGCGACCACTTTAAATCGCAGTTTGGGTTTAACACGTGTATGTACGAGCAAGATGTTGTGATATTTACAAGTAGCCCGGGAAACCAGTCGTCATCCGATATGCAACTTTACTGCCGGCTTTACCAACTTCAGGGCAGGACTTGACACTGGTTTGAATGCGAAAAAAATGTACGTCCACTTTGAACTTGGGAGTTCAAAGAGGGAATATTTAATGACAACAAAAAAAAAGCGGGTCGGTACACGAGAAGTCAATCGGAATGCGGCAGACAAATCCAAAACGGGCTGAGGCAAAAGACTATGTCAAAGATTTTAACGACCAGATGTCTGAAAGCCTATAGAGCCACACAAGGAACGCTTACTACGTACGCTTGCTACTAACGACAAAGACGAGGGAGGGGGAAAACACGGACTGCACATACAGGTGGGTGAGATGTTTGCACCAGGTGAATCACATTCGGGGCGGGGCGGCCAATAGCAGGGGCGGGAAACATACAGTGACAGGAAGTGGAGACCTGAAAGACATGAAAGAATAAAAACAGGAAGTAAACGGAAATTTCGATAATAAAGAATGTCAATGAAGAGCATGACATGACACCTTAGTAGTGAAGTGGGATGTTAGATTTTTTGCATGAACAATATTCGACTATTCATAGATTCTGTAGAAGAATTAATAATTTGACAATGTATAACTTTATATCTCTTGCAATAGAAGTAATAATACTTTTTATAAGTGTTAAAAATGTATCTGGAAGGAAATCACTTGCGCACTGCATTTCCCAGAAATCACTGGTCCAACGTTAAGGTTTGACATTATCTTTTCTCTCAGTGTTCGCGGATGATGATTCTCGCTCGTGCACATCGACGTCAATCATCAGAACGGCGCATGTTTTGAGTATTGTAAACGGGGTTGAATTACGGAATCTTGAGAGAATGAGTTTTCATGAGCTTTTTGTGCTACTTACACAGTTTTACCGTGAAAACTGTTGTTTCGGGTGAAGACTGAACTTTAAATCTTCACTTTTAACCCAAAATTAAGAACAGGCCCTTGGACTTTGTGCCTGTATCTTGGGGTCAGTGATTAAAGTTTAGTCTCACAATCCTAGTTCAACATCTCTCCATAACCCCTCACCACATTTACTTTATTACAGCTATTTGCCTGACAGTAAAAGTCAGGGGTGCCTCTCCTGAAATGACTCGCCGTTAAACCTGTAATTTTGGTCCGCCGCTGATGCACAATTAATTCGAGGGAACCGACTGTGTCATTCGAGGGTTTTTGTAGTTATTAATTTGAGTGAAACAATTGATCAGTAACAATGTCCCAGTGATCGCTCGCTGCATGGGCTCGGTAGCGATCGGCGCTCACTGAACATACAGAACAACAGCTGTGTGTGTGTGTGTGTGTGTGTGTCTATGGGTCTTTCCACAGCATCACCTGTGTGTTGGAAGACGTGTTCAGCTAAGCGGCGAATTCCTCGCAGCATTTGAACTTGAATTTTTCGTGTGCATTGGAAGCCAAACAAACAAGCCCCAGGTTGCTGGAACCTGAACACACACTGGCAGCCGGCTGAAAAGTCAGTCCCATTATTTGTGTGTGTGTGTGTGTGTGTGTGTGTGTGTGCATGAAAAGCTTTTGTGTGCATGTTTAAGAAGGATGCGAGCGTCTTCGCATGGCACCCCTCCACTGTTTGTCTATAGGGGCCGGGGGTTGTAAACACATAGGGAGAGTCAACATTTCCCGCCCGTGCTCAGAGGCCACTTTTGCAACGCTCCCCGATTACCGGGGAAGCGACAGAGCACAGCAGAGCACAAACACTCCGAAATTGGAAATGTAAACAAACTGGCACCTCACTGTTCCTGTGTGTGTGTGTGTGTGTGTGTGTGTGTGTGTGTGTGGGAGAGGATACCCCCTCCTCAAGCACTGGAGCAAACAAAAGCCAGAAAAGGAAAGAAACAACAATCCACAGTTACAAACGTACAATTCGGCACAGACAGCGGAGGAGAGAGAGAGAGAGAGAGAGAGAGAGAGAAAACATAATGTCACGTCTGTCAAACATTGTATGTGGAGTTTTATCGATCCAGCTGTGACCACGGCAGCGACCAACCAGAGATGGCCCTTATAGCATCCCATAGGCTTTACGTAGCAGCGGGAGGTCCAGTGGGATAAAGTCCATTATTATCATATTCCAGCCATTTTGAAACCACCATAGACCCCCCCCCCCCTTCAATCCCCTCCATTGTGTTAATATTGATGTTAGAGGTGTGTGTGTAAGAAGTGGGCTTATCTCTACATCTGGTACACAACCTGCATGTCGCATATTAAGTCTGTGATATAATTTTAATCGTTGCGCTCATCGTGAGATTAAAGCGACGGCGGTCTGTCCTTTAGACTCACAGCTGGTGTCCATTACGTTACATGAATGTTCATTATGGCTTTGTTCAGACAATAAAGGACAAAAAAGAAAAGAAAAAAGTTCCTATTCACGTCAATATCTTTGTTTGCAGCGGTCGTGAACTGGTTCTGTGTGTGTTTACAGGAGAAAATCTACGTTCCACTTCCAGCATCTTCTCCGAAGTTCATCAATGAGCGACGGCGAGCGTCGCACCTTCTCAAATGTTTCCTCCGCGGCCATCAATCACTGTAGCCAAACTGTGTGTGTGTGTGTGTGTGTGTGTGTGTGTGTGTGTGTGTGTTGCCGCAAAGATTTTTCCACTTAGCACTTTGTGTTTACTAATTAATCCCACAAACTGCCACGGCAGCACTTAGGATATACAGAATAGGAGGAATGGACGGAGAGGGGGTTAGGCAGAGAGAAAAAAAAACAACAACCCAGGGCTAATGATTTGCCGTCTCTGCCTGGAAGACGCTGACAAGGGAAAGTGGGCATTAGGAGGAGTCGAGGCTTTTGATTTGTCTGTGTCAACAATGTCTCGACCGGGTGATACACCCAGAAAAAAGAAAACTGGATTTACTATACACTAATAATGAAATACACAAATCCATGCGGGTGCAGACGGCAAAACCCAGAGGGATGCACGTACAAACATTTGCACAGTTTGAAGTACAGACACACAGGGCGGGTGTTTCTTCCCCAGCATCTTCTGCCGGGCCTGAGTTATTGATCCCCAGGCTCCATCACCGCACTCCCAGCGGCCATTAATTCACTGAAGGCTGAGAGGGGCCCAGACTGTATACCGATCTCCGCGGACGATGACTAAGAGTCATCCATCAGATTGGGCAGAGCCGCTGAGACGCACGGCGAAAGACATATACAACCACTTGTTGTCAGTGGGCTGGTTTCTTCGAAACCCCGCCCCGCCCCCCCAAAAAAAAGAAAAAGAGAAAAAACACAATGGAAATCGTGAAACGTCGCAAATGTTTTTTTTGCCATTGGTGCGTCAATAAAAGGTCAACGGAAACGGGCTTAGCAGATAAATCGTGACGTGCGCGGAGCATGTGATTTAAAATGTCCCCCGGGGGGACCAATACATCACATCTATTTATGGAATATATGCGGTGGGGGAAAAGTTACATTCCTCAATAATACACGGAGCACACATAAATGCAGTGTTTCCATCGTGTTCTCCTCTTTGACTGGTGCTCTTTGATCGCATGATCGTGTCGTTCTTGTCCCCCGTCAACGGTCTGATGGCACCAGACTGACTGAGTAGAATCACCAATTGTTCATGTTGACAAACCAAGTCCAATAGATTTAGATCTGTCAGATAGATTCATTTTAATATTTTTAATTTTGTTGAAATGTGCACTACTTGGAAAACCAGTCTGCTGACGAAGACCACAAGTGGCCATTGAAAAACTCTGACATGGCACGTAAGTGGCCCCGTAAATTGAGATTATTTCTTGAAATAATGATCAGATTAACTGATGGTGTGACAATATTTGTTAGTCGTAGTGCCCACAGCGGATATTTAAAACGAAATGTGAAATGGGACGACGCGTGCGTGCGTTTGCACGTGTATACGCCGCATCTCTGTCTTTGCCGTGCGTTATCAATCAGCCGAGGTCCACGCCTCTGTGTCTCTTAGTACCCCTGGCAGCTGGCGCGTTGGAACATGAACGCGTGCCCTCGTCCCCGTCCATCGCCGTCATGAATTCAGCATCTGTCAACAATTCCTTCCACAGTGTTTAACTTACAATGGAAAGGAAAAATGGATTATTCCGCCCACCTTCCACTCAGTGGTCGGCCAGAGGAAGTAAATCTCTGAAATCTCCCCTGCACGTCCGCATCATATATCATTAGGTTTCCCATTTGCTGGCGGCTATGCATCTTTATATTGCACACTGTAAGAGACAGCTGGATTACTATAACATACTGTGTTGGATAAATAGGTCTTTTCTCTGGGTCGGTGTGTTCTCTCTCGTGGGTTTTTGCAGGAATTATTTGTCAAAGCCGGTGATGGGCTCGGAGACACGGGAAAGATAACTGGGGGGAGCATTAATGCAAATTGGTTACACTCCAGCGTGAGCACGAAGCTATAATGAGCCATATTAGGTTCAATGATAGTATGGCACATTAGAGGATCCTATGATGAAGTCAAAGGATATTATTGTGTGAGTTTTTTTTCTTCTTCTTTTCAGAACCATCTCAGGGCACTGACGCCTCACAACAAGAAGGTCTCGGGTTGAACCCGTTTGCGGGCCAGGGCTTTCCTTGTAGGGTTTGCATGTTCTCCTTGCGCCGGCGTGGGTTTCGGTGTACCGGCTTCCTCCCACAACATGCGCAGCTCAGGTCAATTGACGACACTAAATCGCCCGTCGGTGTGAATGTGAGCGTGAGCGGTTTGTTATTTCTCTGTATGTCGGGCCCTGTGATGGGTGGGGGGGGTCTGTCCAGGGTGTGCCGCATTGATACACTATGTTACACAACAACACAGCTGACCTGAAGGGGGGGGGGGGGGGGGGGGGGGGAAGAAGAGGAATGCCATAAAAGACATGCTTCCTCGGGAGTCTTTAAGATTTTCCTTTAAGTTTTGCAGTGGGACAGGCAATTAAATCCAAGGACTTCCATTGACTTCAGAGGCAACAAAGTAGCTTCTATTTTCTTCTTCTTCTTCGGTGGTTCACCAGATAGACTTCACAAAAAAACATGCTGATCATTGCAATCCACACCACCACCAGCAGCAGCAGTGTCAATCTGAAACCGGCAATGTGCCGCAGCTGCCTCATTGACGCCGCTGTCCGTTGTCTCCCGGCCACAAGGCGTAAAACGCCGAACAAGACTGAAAGGCTGAAAAAAAACCAGAAAGAAAAAGAAAGACAGACACGAGTGATGATTGATGAGAGAATTGAAAAGGTACAAGTGAAGAGACAGCGCTGCTCCTCACATCTCTGACATTTAACAAGGAGGTTATATACTGTGTGTGTGTGTGTGTGTGTGTGTGTGTGTCCGTGTACTTTTTAACAAACCCCCTGTTTGAGGGTCAAGACTAGCTGTAGGGTTAGGGCTGGTAATATGCATTTAGTTGTGAGGGTAACGGTGAGGGGCTAGGGAATGCATTCGGCCAACAAGTGTCCTCAGTAAGGTAGAAGTACAAGGTTTTGTGTGTGTGCGTGCGTGTGTGTCTTTATATAAGCCTGTGTTTGTGTACATCGGTTCTCCTACTGTAACCAGCTTTGCATGTTCATCTGCGTGTGAAGGTGTGAGGATATGATCACATATTTTCACTCACATCCATGTATTTAGGTGCGCAGGGCAACATTGGTGTGAATTCTATAGGGGCTGTGTGTGTGTGTGTCCGTGTGTGTGTGCATCAGCAGGTATATTCTGAGGGGTGACAGGGATCAATAGTGCATTAGGCCCCATCACAGCTGCTTGCCCTGGAGACAGACAGGAAGAGAGAGACAGGAGGCTGATAATGCTCTCCTATAGGCCTGTCTCCCACACAGGCCCGAGAGATACAGGGGAGGCGGCCGCCAGAAAGAAGCTGTCAGAGAGAAAGACGGGCGAGGAGAGCGGAGAGCGAGAGATGTATTGATCAGGGAGGGCCGGGGAGGAGAGGAGACAAATCCGGGAGGAAAGGGGGAAATTACGTTTGATAGGAAAGGGTAAAGGGAGGAGAGAAACATAATGCAAACAAGGGAAAGATATATAGACAAAAGTGCAGATAAAAAAGGAAAAAGAAGGCAATTACTGGAAGAAGGGGAGCAGAAGGGAACGGTTGTAGGAGGAGGGGGTTCAGAGGGAGATATGTGGGGGCAATGACACGAGGGAGAGACGAATGCGCTCAAGCAGAGAAATTGGAGCAGATGAGGAATTTCATTTCATTTCTGTACATCAGCCCTCGCATTGTCTCATCACGCCGTTTAATGGAGACGTTTGCTCTTTTTTTCCTGACGGACGGGTCGACAAAATGAGAGACGGCGCTGGCGCGTCACATCTCTCTCACACACACACACATAAATATCACACCTATCGTATATATCGCCACAACCACTCACACAAGCTCATATAGGGTTACACACACACACACACACACACACGCACGCACGCACGCACGAGACACGTTCACGCGCACTCCCGACGCGGAGAGCATATGTCCAATCTGGCCGAGGCTGCCAGCGGTGCGGGGTCCAGCTGTTTGGCTGGGGGAATTATCTGGGTTAAGACATTTGGCCCCGTTTCCCCCCCTCTGAACTCCGCTCTGGAGAGACCCATCACGACGACGACGGCTCTTTTCTCCCCCCCCCACCCGTCTGTAACAGATGCAGTGGCATCGTGTTTCCAACCTGAAAACCTCAGCTACCAAATAAGGAGTTCTGTTTTGATTTTGTAATGGTCGACGTTTCCTGTGCTGGTGTTTGTTGAAGGGCTGAGATCAATCTATAATACTTTATTTTATTATACAACAGTAGTAAAATGAATACATGCTGCTTTCATATAATCAGACAAAACCGTGTTTTAGCTGCTTCAAAGTAAGGGGGAAAGAGTTGCTCTGGGACAAAGGGATAGCATAAGTAATTTAGTTAATGTAAAGACAAGTTGATCAAATGACTCCATCTTTTTTTCCATTTTGATTGACTGACTCGAGAGTTGTTGTTTCTGAACACGGCTTTCACGGTCTCATCAATGCAAATTCTTCTTCTCTGCTTCCCTCCTCGTGAATCGAGCGAAATACACAGATATAAACACGACGACTGAAATCAATTCCGCAGCGGCGATTTCAGGGTCCGGTGACGTGCACGTCTCGGATCATGTTGCATCCACGCAAAGTTTGGTGGCAGAAATTGGAAGAAAAAATTGAAAAATATCCCATTATGTCGACATAATTGCCACCGGTAGAATTCCATAGTAGTAGTAACATCATTTAAAGTGGCAATCTCGAAGATTACATTCCCGACCGATTTGGCACTGATCCTGCGTCAACTTGTGTTTGGTTTTCCGTTACCAGCAACTTTATAAAGCGCTCCAAGAACATCGCCATAGAAACCCACTTTGTAATACTGGAAATATATAAATGATGCATCAGGAGGCCGCCGACTCAATCCCCATTGCACTACCTCGTGTGGCGATACACAGACTTAACAGACTACACTCTGACTGTGAAACCTCACACCAACGAACTGTGTCCCACTAATATGAATCACATCGATTGTATCAGTGTCCAAGTAACTTCCAGTTATGGAGGCTTTGCAGCAATATTTCCCCCCCACAGTTATATCAAAAACATGCTGCACTGCTACTCATGCGACTTTTAAAAGTTTTTTGATACCTCAGATTTGAAATTACAGGTCTGAAACGCGGACATTGAAAAGCTTTTTCTGACCCTCCTGCTCGTAATTACAATCTCAATGCGATGTGAACGCAGCATTACCAGATACAGTAAGTGTTATTAGTGCTACTTTTCTTTTCCACTTTCATGCGGGGGTATACAGTATATGCATGTTTGCCCGCCCACACACAGGCATGTGTACCTACAGTATAGGCCTCATTTGTGGAGTGTGAGTGTGTGTGTGGGAGGGGGGGGGGGGGGGGGGATGGTATAGCTGTAGGGGACGATGGGAAGCTTTCTAAGGCCATTTCCAGTGTGGTGTAAAAAGCAGCACCATCTGTGACCGGCTCTCTAATGAGCGGCTTAATGGGTTTGGAACCATGTGGCTTCCTCTATATGTCTCCTAGTGCGTGTGAGTCGGTGTATCTGTTACACACACACACACACACACACTCACACACACTCACACACACAGATGTTGACACCCGCTCTTGCATGGCCAACGTCAGTTTCTGTGTGCATCTAATGTGCATATTTCCTCCAATGTCACACTCTTTCCGTCCCCTCGCCCCCCCCCCACACACACACACACACACACACACACCGGCAGATGTTGTAACCCCCAGGGGTAGCAGGCATCATCAGCATGATACCCTGCTAATATTTTTATAGGACCTGGGGGCGCGGCTCTCGGATCATAATGCTACGCGGCCGCTAATATCCACCGATATGGCGCAATTTGAAACGCCGTCCCCGTGCTGGTGATTACACTGATCTCAGGTTATTGTACAGCAAGTGTTTATTGTTTTTAATATTAAATTATATAGAGGGCTCATATTGGTCCATAAGGGTCATAAACTGGTGCTGAGATTATGCGTGATATGGATTTTTATTGAAACGTAAATAGCTGACAGCATCGTGTTGCAGTGCTGACTGAGATGACGTTCACAGTAAACATGTTATAGGTCTTGCATGCTTTGCATGAAATCATACATTAGGTAAATACCTTTTATTATTTCCAGAATATTGTCCATTAATTAACATTAAAAAAAATAGCCCAAGATGACTATATTAGAGGAAGAAAACACGCATCTGTCGAACCTCAAACAGTTCCAATGGTGATCTGCTTAATTTGTAACAGTTTCCCAGCCTTTATCAGGCTCGAATCAGAGACATTCCTAGAGGTGGAGCTGTAATTTATTCACGAGTAGCAGCAGGGAGGGGGAAACAAGGCTGATGATTTGCAGCACAAAGAGAGAAAAAGAAAAGTGATATCAACACAATTTGAACAAGAAGGGAATAGGAGAACATATATCCCGGAAAAGAAGCAGGGCCTTGTTACATTATTCCAATGAGTCAGATTATAGAGGACAAATGACATGTATAATGAAATTATAAGAGACATCTGCGTGATTACGAGAAACATTTCATGTTTAAATGTTGGTTAAAAAAATATTGACTTCACAGTTTTTGATTAATAGTGCGTTGACGCTCGCTTGCTCCAACAATCATGCTTACATTAGCAACTATGGATTAAATTCAATGGAATTGCCATGTTATACTATTCATGTAAGGGCAACTGTATGCAGCGGCAGCCACCATGATCAACACACACACACACACACACACACACGTGGCTTGCTTACTCCTCTACCTGGTATATGCACATGTGTAGTGCACTTTTGCCAAGAAAGCATTGTATGTATGTGTGTGTGTGTCTGTGTGTCTGTGTGTGGTTGTCAGGGTTGTTTTTAGAGATCAGGCACAGAACTGCCAAGCAAACGGAACAAAACTGTACAACACAACAAAATCATCGCTCTCTGTAAATTAAAAGAATTTATAATAACACCATTTTAAATAATAATGCAAATTAATAATATGACATGTTACTCTTATTTTGCCTTTAATTTCTTTTAATGTCATGATAATTAGCAGCTCTGTGCAGCTCACGTGGCGACGTGTAAAACCAATTAATGAACCGCTGGCGACAACTAGCAGCGGGTGCGTGGTACTCCTCACCAGAGGCTCCCATTAGTTGCATCAAATCGGTTTTATTAATTGTGTGTGTGTGTGTGTGGGGGGGGGGGCGGGGTTCCCCACCTCTGGTTTGGTGATCCGTTCATTTGTGCTTTCGCTGACTGTACAGTAGTAATTGACAAAAAAGTTGAAAGACAAATGGGGGTCACTGCTCACAGAGGAAATGGTAGATCACATTGACTCCATATCTATTTTTTGTCTCTTTTTCCCCTACCCCTTCGTTTTCCGACACAGGACGGATTACTTTGTGTGTCACGCACCGGACGCACACGTTCGTTGATGTTTCCTCATTTCCCATGCTTTCTTCTGTCGCCGAACATTTTTCACCCCTCTCTTATTGCTTTTATCCCTTTTAATATTTTTATTGCTTTATCGTAATCTATGTCTCCCAGCGGAATCCTATTAGATCAGGGGCTGAGATATCCCATGGGGGTCATTATTGTTCCATCGCTTCATCCTTATCCTCTGCACTGCTTTCTTCGTGGCCCTTCCCCTCTCTCTCTCTCTCTCTCTCTCTTTAACCCACCTTCCCCCTCGACCCTTCTCCCCATTATTTTTGCTGATGCATCCAACAGTGTGTCGCTGTTTTGTTAAACTAATGTGTTGGTGATCCAGCTGGGACTCATCGGCTCATGTACAAAGCTCGCAGAGTGTAATGACATGCCCCCCCCTTCCCCGACGTGTTCTTGGTACGTGATCCCCCCCAAAGTCCCCAGCTTATGAACAAGACAGGAGACAAAAAGGCCCCTTGCGAACCGAAGTGGCAAAAACAGATCAGGGGAAATGGGGAGAGGGGGTTGGTGAGGGGTCTGTAAGCCTGGTAATGGTGGAGGTCCGGGGTGTCAGGGGGGGGGCAAGGTTAATGCGACGTCCGTGATGAATGCATTGACAGGATGGATGTGTGACCGTGTGAGTGGGACACATCAGCGCGCGGGGGGGGGGGGGGGGGGGGGGCAACTCGCCTCTGGGTCCTTGCATGTACATTTATTCGGTCCCTCTTTGCACTTCTCTTGCTGCTAACTGCGATATGCTAAACAAGCACACACACACACACCCAGTGTGCTCCAGGGACCAGGCATTATTGTGGCTGTCACGTCAGACAGATTAACAAGAACGATAAGCGCCATAACATTAAAAGACCTCCGCATGACTTGCTCCGTCAAGGATCTTTGGAGGTACGGGAGGATTGATTTGTGTGTGTGTGTGTGCGCACGCGTGTGTGTATAATTGAAGCACCATGATGGCATCATGAGAGCCAAGTCAACATTGGAAGTTGCATCAGTGTTACTTCATTCATCTCTTCCAGTTGTTTTCCGTGGCTCAGACTATAGGTGGATCTTTTTTGCATCAGCATTTACTCGTCTTGCCTCAACATGTTGCACAGACGGAGCAATGCACGGTGTCAACACACACACACACACATGCCCGCCTGTGTGGAAAGAACAACAATATGTCCGTATACGTAGACTGCAATCAGACATAAAGGGGAAGAAGGTCGGGATTTTCTTTTCGTTTTATTTTCGAAAGGGTTATGAAATCCGCAGTTGACTCCCAAATCGCACACGTGACCGGTTTTAACGCAAACGCAGCTGTAATTAAATCGGTGCGGGGAGCCTCACTACAGTTAAAAAAACAACGAGAAAAGAGAGATGGATGCACAACCCGAGGAAGGTTTCGCAACAGGCACATTGACTCTGAGCTCTGTGGTAGTTAGGAAATGTCCATGCCATTATCTACACTGCTTTATGCATTTAGGGTCACAGGGGGGCTGGGGCCAATCCCAGCTGTCATTGGGCGAGAGGCAGGGTTCACCCTGGACAGGTCGCCAACCCATCACCGGACAACTGACACAAACAGCCATTCACTCTCACCTTTACACCTGCGGTCAATCTAGAGTCTCCAATGAACCTATACCCCCAATCCGCATGTCCTTAGACTGTGGGAGGAAGTCAGAGAACTCTGGAGAGTTCAACATTTAAACTCCACACAGGGTGGTTGGTTAGACCGAGCCTGGATTCGGAAACCATGAGGCGTGAACTAATTCTCTGTAGATTGTCGATGAATTGAATTCATCAGTCTGTTAGGTCAAAGAACACAGAACATTGGAATAACACGGCAGACAGATGGTGTTTCTCGCAGGCGGCTCAACAATAAATCATCGTCTGAACGACAGATATTTTGGACATCGGAGGAAACCGTTTTACTAATCAGGACCCATGGTGTGTGAGTCCGCAGATGCAAGTTGTTGAATTAGACTTTGCACTGAAACACCCGCTCGTCTGTGTGTCTTTCACATCCCGTCTTTATTTGTTGACAAAAATATATTTTTTTGTCTTTTCGAAGTTCTCGTTTTTTAAATATTGTTTAATATTAAAAAAAAATCGCCTACGAATACTTTTCGCCACAGCGTAGATCGCATAACAACCACCGAACCCGTCGCTGCAGTTGTTCTATTGTTGATTCTCCATTGAAAGACGGAGTTCCTACCGACCGATGAATGGATGGTATGTTCAACGACCTCCCAGTCTTGTGAAAATACTGTGCAAAAACGCTTTCAGTGGAGGGTTTCAGGTTCAGGGGCTACGCCGCTGAGCTAAAGTGTGGAATTATGTTCACAGCAAATAGACAAGTGACACTTTGTCGACTCCTCGCATGTCGAGTACCAACACCGGGCTGTCCGGAAAATGTGTTTGCAATTAAATTGACCACTCAGCTCGAACACGGAAGAGCAGCAAAGCACGTGCAGGGTGAATGTGCATAATTCATTTTCTGCGTTTTCCTTAACATAAAGTCAAACGTGTAAAAAGAAATGAACTCTGCTAAAGACGAAGCATCTGTGTACACGGTGTCCTCTGCTTTCCTTGGACCATTTTGGTGTCAGCGGTGGATGACGTGATGTCACACTGACATCGTTTCAACACCCTTTTTATGGAGTTGACATTTGTGATACAATCAACGGTAATCATCGCAGTCACAAAGAATTTCTCGGGAGAAAAGGGAGACATCTTTTGTCACACACACACACACACACACACACACACACACTGTCACACACACACACACACACACACACTGTCATGAGTGAGTCCCGGTGTGTGTGTACACAGCTCTCCTGGGACGGACTTTAATCAATGCCAATCACAAACAAATTAGCCTCGCCTGAACGCACCACCTCTCCCCTTCCTCGCTGACTACACAGGTTTCTTCCCCCAGCCATGCACATCAGAGACGTCCCACATGGAAACGTTTTATACGACGTACGTGTAGCTTGACAGTGTGTGCGTGTGTGTGTTTGTGCGTGTGCATGCGTATAACCTGCAAGAGTTACAATGCTAAGTTATGTGTCGGGAGTGAAGGGCATTCAAGAACGGATATGTGTCATGAAGGCATGGGAAGCACATACAGAGCTCCGTGTTCATTTAAGATATCTATAAAAGGTGGCTATTTTCTGAAAAGCCTTTTCACTGCATGCTTCATCCATTAGCTCACCTGAGGAAACATGCTTTCTCACGGTTCAGATGAATGGAATGAGATTTCATACGTATTTCTCAGAAAACAAAACGAAATAACTACTAATAATGGTGGATTTGCCCGTCGGTGATACATAAACTAGTGTTTGACAGCGGTTCAAAAGGCGACAATCTTTTATGTCTATGATCGTCTCCAACCGGTGGTGTCTTACACGTGGTTACCATGGTGTCGCTTTAAAATGAATGGATGGTCGGGGTCTCCACAATTGCTCATCCAAAGGAAAATGTGAGTGGTCGAGCGGTTGTCATGAATATTGAAGGGCAGAGACACAAAGAAAAGACAGAGATTTTCTTTCATTTTAATTTTTCCATCAATTTTCAATAAAATAATCTGTGTATCCTTCGACGTAGCCCACCTCTATATACTCTGTTCCACTTCTTAGGATAAGAAGCCGGGATACAAACGCAAAAGCTGGCGGCGGTCTGTATGGGAGGATCTGTGTAGGAGGTGTTTAAACAGTTAAGAACAGGGATTACACTTGTTTACGGTAGCTTATGCTAACGCCGGAGCAGAAGCTAATTGCGGGGAGGTGTCAGCGTGCTACACGCTTGTACGTTTGCCCGTGTGTGTGCGTACGCGAGCGTGCTGTACACGCGAGGGCGAGGCGACATGTCACGTTCGGACCCTACTTCGCTATTTGCGTGTTTGTGCAGTAGCGAGAAGGGTGGGGTTGCACACACACACACACACACACACACACACACACACACACACGCTCAAACATTATGAAAAAATACACATACAAACTGCGATTGTGGCAATCTCCACAAGCCCCCTGCTTTCATCACATGCCGACACACGCGATGACACATTTCTTCTGTGTGTGCGTGTGATATCGGAGCCATTGATTTAAGATAGCCGGGCTGAATTTGTGCAGGGGTGACCACCCGGAATCTTCTCTCTTATCGGCCGCAGCAGATTTATAGTGAGCCCCAGACACCGATCAATGGGCGCAGAGCGAAGGAGCGAAAGCAGAGGGGAGCACTTTTTGTCATTGTCCCTGACGCTCTTTAAGTAGGGCGGCGGCGTGTGTGGGAACATGAAGGAGCTTCATTTGTACCATTTCCCGGTGTCGACCATTAAGTAGCAAAGATGTAAAGACTGTTTTACATCCCTGATTTCGGAAGTTCTGCTGCAATATAAGTTCTTCCAATGTACATGGAATATCAAAATGTCAAATGAATCAGAATGAGAAACAGGTTTATTTTGCTAAGAAGGTTTTTCACGTAGGAAGGAATCCGCCTCGAATTTTTTAAGTTGCCTTAAAAAAAGGAAGAAAAACACATGGCCAAGAATTGAACCTTGAGGAACTCCACAAATCAAGTATGATACAAAGAATCTCCACATCTATAGGGATATATCATCCAACAAAAAGGTAAGGTCAAAAGTATAAAAAAGAGGCACCTATGTGACGACATTTTGTCAAACCTTACTAAATAGTAAGCAATAAGAAAGAAAGTTAGTAGTAGGTGATGTCGGCATTGGACTTCAAGGTGCTGTTTCAGTATTTGAGGTGCCGCTATCATTCTTTTTTGCGGCTCCATTTTCCCTGTGGGAAACCATCGCAGGAGGCTGATGAAAGGGACGACTGTGTTCGCGTCCCCTTTCTCTAATAACACTGATGCTGTAATTGAGAGCTGCAAATGTCAAGCAGGGAGCGCTAAACGTTCAATCACAACCCCTCGAATCTCATTAAGACTCGCCGACTGACTGTGCGCTGTTCGCACACGCCAACCCCACGGAGACCGCGCACTTCAGCTGAATCCACCGTCATTACCGGTCTTTATCCAGGCGACGCCGTAAATCACGGGTCAAATAAAGAGAAGTGCTTTCTTCTCTCCACATCATTCCCTGTCATTTGATCACACGCGTGAGAATGAGAGAGCCGAGGAGGAGAGGAAGGGGTGGGGGGGGGGGGGGGGGGGGGGGGTTGAAAAGAAAGGGGCAAAATGAGAAAGTGGCGCAAAATGACGGAAAGGAACGGGAAGCGGAGAAAATGAAGGCGAGAGTGAGAAAGGGGGCGACGGGAAACAATGAAAGGGGAAGGCAGAGGCTGGCAGGAAGTGAGAGGAGTGAACGGGTGAGGAACACAAAGAGAAAGAGAGAGAGACAGAGAGAGTTCCTGGTGTTTGTATCTCTGCATTAAATGGTGAGAACTGAGCTCGCTCCCATCGCTCCCTGGCGACCAATCAGTCTCACTTTGTCTGCAGGAGGGCGGTTAAATGGTTCACACCAGGCTGACACAAACTCTGTGCCCTCACCCAGCCGGCGGACCACCCTGACAACACACACACACACACACACACACGCTGGGAGGGAGGAAAAAAAAAAAAAACTCCGGAGAAAGAGAGGGAGAAAGACAATTGCATTAATAGATTCAAAGTAAGACACCCATATTCAAGCTCACACACATAGCACATGGGATCAAAACACAGAACAAATGAGGAGATTTAAATTTACACACGTACACACACACACACACACACTTTCTTCAATTGAATATCTTATTCTTGGCCTGTCGTCTGCCCTTCCTCTCCCCTCTGACACAGTGAGCTTCAACCGGAAGCTCGGCTCCCATTCTGGAGAAAGAGGAGCTTTTGTCCCCAGAATACAGAGGCCTCTTTCTCTTAGCCGTGTACTCCCGCTCTGTGTGTGTGTGTGTGTGTGTGTGTGAGGGAGAGAGAGAGAGAGAAAGAGTGTGTGCTGCAGGGTAACAAGTGCAGATAAAAGTTAAGAGTAATTGAGAGAAAAGAAAAGAGAGGGACGGAAGAGGAAGAGAGAGAGAGCAACCAAAAAACTATGAGAGAAAACCAACCAGGAGGATCTTTGTCTGTCTGTTATTAGGAACAGATTTTTAAAGATGCTGTCAAGCCTGAAGCAAAATGCAAATTGAGGGCCGCTGTTTGCTCGGCAGGGACGAGGTGACATCACCGCGCGTGCGTGTGTGTGTGTGTGTGAGCGCAATATAGAGTTGCACTTTCTTTTTCCACACGGTGACCGTAGAAACGGAGGCATGTGGGCCGTGGCTAGACGCAGAAGCTGCTGAGAGTGGCGCCCGACTGTTCTCTCGCTCTACTGTCGGGGGGCAGAACCTGCCGCACTTTGCCCGCGGACAGCTCTCACGGGGGGGTGAAGAAAAGAGGGGTGCTTCAATTTACAAACAAGGGTTTAGAGTTCTTCTCGCTCATGGAATCGAAGAACATTTTATACCCACAGATTCACAGCTTTGATGAAAAATAATCCCCTGAATCGGAGTCAGAGCTTCAACTGGCTCAGGTGGCCTGCGTGCACCAAATAGAGAATCAAGAGATTCCCTGTTCTCTTAAGCTTGAATGGTATTAAAGACATGTTCATTTTTGTATGGTCACAGGCTCAATTTCGCTCTTTCACAACGTTGTTTCTCAACCACGTCGCCGTCACCAGCATCACTGTGCTCCAACAGCGATGGAGGCTCGACGGTCACCGTCACCGCCGAGTTTCAAGACTTGAACCCTCACCTCCTTGCTTCACTCCACCAGACTCCCCTGAGCGACAGATAGTGTGTCGTAATCTCGCCGCCGCTTCCCGTCGCCTCCCACATCCGTGGAGATATCATAACCAGCGCACGGGCAAACTTTGACCCCCATAACACGCTGTCGGCTGCGCGCTCGCCAGCACCGGCCTACTGTAAGTCGTGAGGTAAGAAGCTCATGTGACGTGAACTATGACCCAGAATAAAGGTCAGTGGAGAAGAGTTATCCTTTCCTCTTTGTTTTATATATAGTGTATTTTTGGATGGATGGACACTTTTTCTCTCACTTTGAAAGTCCCCTTGCACTGTAGTCCTTTTTTGGTGCAGACTCTAAGGATCAGCTCATGTAAAGTTAAAATGATGTGTGAGTGTGTGCATAGTCACATGAACGCCATCATATCCCTCCGCCTGCATCACGCTGTCTCCCAATCTCTTTTAAATCACTGCTCTGTCTTTTTGTAGTTTTGATGCAAATGCCAATTTTGCAGATGTGGAAAAAAAAAAAGGCAAACGATTTCAGACGATCTTCTCAGAGGAGTTCTCTCCTTGGATGTCTTGCAATGTCGCTCTCTCACCCAGTTTAAGCTGTTTCTGTGGCTGGGTTGCACACCCAATTTTTGATGACACCTAACACATGATTGCACCTACAGTATATACTGTATACTTAATGTTTTGCAATCAGTTGCACGCACGAGAGGAGAGACGTATTGAATTGTCTGTCAGGTCGTAAGGGGTTCCGGGCGTTTGTTGGACAATCCTTCAAGCGCTTTCTGTTGAAGCGTACCGGGCTCTTTTGCAGATTCCCTCATGTTTGTGTTTCAATATGTGCAGTTTATCACGCAGCCATACTGTCACCGGCCACATCTTCACCCCCATACAGATGAAATGCCGCTGGGAAACAAATACCAGCTACAACCCTTGCTCCGCACTCTCTGCGTTTACTTCAACATCATTTTTCTAAAAACAAAGAGACGTATTCTATACAGATGCAAGGAAAATCGCATGATGAAATGACGCCATTCCCGGACAAGGACATTCAACACACGCCGCTCATCATGAGAATAGTTCCCCTGGAATAGTCTGCGGACAAACATGTGAACACTTGGACCGAGCCGCATGCACAGGGCATGCTCACCCACGCGTGAAAACTGTCTGGCGAAAGGCGAGAAAAACACTGTTGACCCTTGGCACTGCATTCAGCTCTCAAAGGCCTGCATTCATGGTGACGGGCTACTTTTCAGTGAGACTCGGCTCGCAGCTCAATCCGCCTCTTACAAACGGACCGCAGCCCTTTGTGGTTTGTTTTCAGCGCGCGGTTGACGCGGCTCATTCAGCTTATGAGCGCTATTCTATATTTTGGAGAATTTTTTTTTTTATATTTAAGGTTGGGTATTGTGTTGGTTAACGGATGCGGGTGAATTCGGCAACTGAGATTCACGCGAGTCTAACGGGGGCATTATCCGGTCTTTCCAAAAGGATGACCTCCATGCTTTTGAGATGCATATAATGACGGCAGGGGGCGAAGCTGATCGCAGATGTGTGGTCCGTAGCCCCGGAGCTGTGTTGAGCTCGCGCGATCGCCGCGCACACACGCTCGGAAGCGCGGCTCGTCAAATTGTTCCTGCTGTCGTTTCAGGCTCCGGTGTGAGTTTACGAGAAGCTCGAAAAGGACACCAGTCCTGTGCACGTTCGAGCGAGAACGCACACATTTCCAGCGCAGAAGCAGCTGCTCGGCGGACGGCAAAAGTGCAATCGCATACCACGGGCCCCACCTACACAACCCCCCCCGCAAAAGTCTTCCCTGCATTACCCCCGATGTGTACCCGGATGTGACTCAGGCTGCTTGTACAGTAAAAAAGCACTCTCTCATGTGGCAAGAAACAAAGACACACACACACACACACACACACACACGCACAAAACACTTTGCCATCTGGGACCCATTTCCCGCCATCGAGAACAGCTGTGGCCGAAGCTTTCATGTGTTGAGGTGGGCAGGCGGGAGGAATGCCGGGGCGAGCGGCCCAACGTGCTCCCGCAGAAGGTAAATTACAGGGAGCCGCAATCGCGGCCGTAGCTCAGGAGAAAAAACACGGCCTCGGACTCCGAGGCCAGCGTCTGCGCCGAATCCGCTTGATACTGCCGTTTCTTTTTTTCGCCGCCGCTTCGGATCGCCAGATGTGGTGTGTGTGTGTGTGTGTGTGTTATGTGTGCATGTGCATTCAGGTTTAATACGTCCCTTACAGTAGCTGCTGGTGATGGGAATTAGGCTCCATTTGCATTTTACAATGCTTTCGCTCATTCGTATCAGGATCCAAATCTCGATCGAGTCGTGAACTGTTCATTTTATTTAGGGTCAATTAGCAATCGTTATCATGCAAACGCAAAAACCAAGATAGTAATCGTGGGAACAGTGGAATCATCGCCACTGTGAGCATGTTAAGACGCCAACCACGAGGAGTCATGTGGCCGTGGACTCTTCATTCATTTCCATTTTATACTTTGGATTCAACAGCATTAAAGTACATTTGACTTCCTCTAAACAGGAGCTCCACGTGCACCCGCCCACCCGAAAAAAATACTTTGGTTTGCTAGTGTTCCAGTGCAGTTTAATGGCTCTGAATGTTGTTTTAGAGGCGCTGTGGCCTCGTGCTGCCAAGAGAAAAAAACGTCTGCGGGAAACACTAAATCCATGTAATTTACGGCTGTGAAAACTGTCGGATTTTTAAAAATAAACTGAATATCAATCGGAATCTTCAATCAAATTTTTTCCAAAACACTGTGTCCGTCTGTGTGTGTGTGTGTGTGTGTGTGTACATATTTGTAGAAGATGAAAACCTGCTATTAGCATGTCACACACACACACACACACACACACACAAAGAGCGCTGAACACAGCCAGAAAAGAAACAATGAAACGTCGGCACCGAAAAAGGTCGTCAAGGGACGACAGGCGAGCTTCCACACGCCTCGTCGTCCTCCTCCTCCTCCTCTTCGCGGTGCTATAATCCTCATCTAAGTTCAAAAGGCGGCACTGAACGCCGGCGTCCACACTTGACGACCGCCTGGCCATCACTCACACACAGCAGTGTGTCACACAATCTAAACGCCGTAAGTCGAGCCCCTGGCGGTGCGGGGGGGGGGGTCCGCCAAACTCAACGGGGCGTTCTGGAAACGAGAAAGGCGAGGTCTTAGCAGCCACTTCCAGCAGACTCATCACAAAACGCCCGCTTAGTGTACAGTTCACAAGCGGTAACATTATCTCTCTGTCCTCTCCGACAATAGCCCTGCCTGTCCTCCCCGCATGTCATCCGTTTCTCTTCCTCCCTTGTGTTTCTTCTTTCCTTTGAAGCTTTGTTTTTTTTTCAACAACTCATTTTTTCCGCCCTTGGTTTCCTTTTTTTGCTTTTTACCAGGACTGTACTTGAGGACAATTTTGAGGTATTATGCCCAAACTGCACTGAGTGTGTGAAACAGCTAAAGTCAGCGCTGCAGAAGTTATCCTTGGGAACCGTGATGGCCAATGAAGAAATACTGAACGTCTACGGCTGGGTGGCTCACATGCTGCGACTATTCACAATTATGGCTGTTTTTAGAATCGAAAGAGAGCTCATCCATTTTCTTCCATTGTCACTTTTCCACTCAAAATATCATTTGTGTGCACTTGAGGACCGTTGAGATGAACGATTAAACAATGGCCAATGTTCTGGCTTTCCATATTCTGTAACGATAAACCGCATCGAAACGCCTCCACCAGTGTCGCGCCCTGCATTGGCTTGAAGGCAAGGTCCTTGTTTATTTTTCTGGACTGTCGCCTACATGTGACATTTAAATCTTCGAGATGAATCTCTTCTCATGGATCGATATTTGGATCATTGAACTAGAAAATTGTTTGTTTTCAACAAATCAATTCTGCAATAATTAGAGTAAGTGTCTTATTTTACGTGCATTTCAACATACCCTTCACATTGTTTTTGTACAATACGTTTGTTTCAACAGTTCAGTCTCAACCCCTCTCATCCTCTGTCTCTGTCTTTTTCCACGAGTGATCTCTCTTCTCCCTCCCTTCTCTTTTCCTACCTCTCCTGTCAGATGACCGCTCTGCTGTAATCCACACACAAACTACTGGGGGTCTAATCTGTCAGCTCGCCGCTCCTTCTGACGTACGCCGTGTTTTTCAATCGGCGCCACCGAGTATAGCCTAATCCCTATTTATTAGCCCAGTTAGCCTATATATAGCCCCGCCGCACGCATCCACTACAAACACAGCAAACGGCAAGGAGCGACTGCGGTATTAATATTAAGCAGCTTAGCTTGTGTAGGGGGGGCCAGTGTCTTTTAGAAAATACCACAGAGGACTCAGAGGGGGATTATATCGGCCAAACTGAATTCCTGTATTTGTTTCCTCGTGCAGGGAGGCGGGAGAGGGAAAGGGAAGGGAAGGGTGTGAAGATTGCTTTCAAGGTGAATGTGGGAGTGGGAGTCCTGGAGGGCGGCTGTATGACTATAAATGTCACTCATATCAAGTTTTTGTAGGGTTTTTTTATGACTGATCCCGCAGGCAGGCCGCATTTATTGTGGTCCCTGTGTGCAACTGGACAAACAATCGTTGTGTTGTTTTCAAATGCAAAAGCCACAATACTTTTTACGTTTGCTCTTTTACTGTGCCCGAGCTGTCAATGAAGGGGGGCGTGGGGGTTACCGTGAAGAGAATGAAAGCCAGAGGAGTAGTTGATTCCTCTTTGGGGAATCAGAGGCTCCCGCACTTTGATGAAACAAGTCGATTTTCGATCGCACTGGAGCATTTTTTCTACTTCTGAATGCAACAGATTCATATGTGAAAATACATATACGTATTCTGGCTTTTAAGAATGATAAAACTTCATCAAAAAAAAAAGTCTCGGCAAACTGCTCCGCTGTGCTGAAACTGCCCTATAAAATGACCAAGGACTCTTCTTTTTATGAGGTGAATGTCCCCCTACATTCAGTGTGCCATTCATCCCAAAAAGGAATTTGCTGTGTGTGTGTGTGTGTGCACGCTTGTGCACTGTACTTACCCAGCCTTCCAAAATGGTGCAGTAGAGCAGAGTCCCTGTGTGTTGTTGTGTGTGTGTGTGTGTGTGTGTGTGTGTGTGTGTGTGTGTGTGTAGTGCAGAATCCTACGCAGCGATTGGCAAGAGTGAGCAGGAGAGAGAATTTTGACAGAGTGCCAAGTCGACCTCATTTCCCCTACTCAGTGTGTGTGTGTGTGTGTGTGTGTGTGTGTGTGTGTGTTGCAATCACAGCAGTACTGTAGCAGCACTAGCCAGCTTGGCTCAGCTCGCAGCTCCCGGATCTCTGCCCTGCACTTTATACATGTAACTCAATCCTCACTGCCGCACAACGCTACACAACCCACCCTGTCCCACCACCACCGCCACCCCCAACACACTCTGACATGCAAAGATAAATGGCATATTCTTGATGCTCAGAATGAAGCTGGTCATTTTTTGTTCTCTCACACACATGCTTACACACACACACACACACACACACTTTTTTCTTGTGGGGGGGCAGCTTCAGCGGATTTAGTATCTTCAACACTCAACAAGTCAAACACACACACACACACACACACACACACACACACACAATGGTACATACAGGTCACTGTATGTAGCCCTCCTCAGGGTACACACAGGTCACTGTATGTACCAGGTACTGTACATTCTGTGCCCAGTTTAGTGCGGGTGTGTGTGTGTTTGTATTAATAGTGCAAGTGTGTTTTTGTGTTTGTGTGTTGTGTCTAATTGCTATATCAAAACCAAAAGTCTGGGTTTAGACAATATTAGTTTGGCTAATAATAAAATTATTGAATCTGGTGTAACGCTATTTTTTGACTACCTATATAAATGTGTGTGAATGTATGTGAATGCATGCTAGTGTGTGTGTGTGTGCTGCATGTGCGCATCCCTGGCACCGAGCCCACTGTTCTCCTCACCACAAGGAACTCATTGACCTGAATCGGTGCAGAGCCGCACCCCTCCTCAGGGCTGCTGCAGAGACTCCAGGGAGCCCCTGGTGGTCAGACGAGACAACTGCAGCCTCAGAGCCATAATGTCAGATACAGTACCAGACTGTACTGTACCAGTCCTGCATTCAAAATAGTACTTAAATAACAGTTTAGTATAATGAGACAAATGTAGTCAAAGTATCACAATGGCCCCTGTGGCTCATATTTTATTCTATCACACTTTTGTAGTCTTTCACTTCCAATGCATCACTGTATAAGCAGCAAAGTAATTTTCTAGCTGTAGTGGACAAAAAGTATATAGTACTATAAAGTACTATAAAATTTAAAAAAAGACAATCTTTTACCATTGGTTACCAATTACACGTCTACTTCACATCTATTATACAAGATTCCCGCTGCAAAGCTGGAATAGTCCAGTTCTGCCTCATCATGTGTGGACGCGTGTGTGTGTGTGTGTGACAAGTCCCAGGATGCAGCGGGTTAATCTGTCAACTGTTGGATGAACTCCAGTGTTTGCTGGATTAGCCTTTCACTGGCTAACTGGTGGACAGACAATGAGGATTACTTTTTCATGCCATATTGCGGCGATCCATCAGCAAGAATGGAGGACTGGACTGTGTGTGTGTGTGTGTGTGTGTGTGTGTGTGCGTGAGTGTGTGTGTGTGTGCGCTTTTTTTGTCTCACTCGAAATAGCCGTATGTCAGAAAGAATGTGGCTCACAAACTATAAAAAGCCAAGAGATCAGAGCAACCATCTTCTCTGGGAATATGCAGAAAAAAAAACAACAAACGGGAGTACAGTCTTTTAAATGACAGCTGAAACGTCTATTTCTGTCTCACAGTTTGTCGTCATGCCACAACTCGGAGGCTCTCGGCTGGTTGACAGAAGGCGTCCTGATCGTATCCTGTGTGTGCATCTTTGAAGTTCCACCCTTCGCGCTCCCTGTGATGCGTTCATCTCCATTCATCCGAATTTTCAGACTCTCAGTCAAAAAAAAACATGACATCATATAACAGACAGTCATATTGCCCTCAGCAGGTAAATGCGAGCGATTGTTCTCGGTGGGAAAATTCTACTGTGAATATAATTAGGCCGTGATCTTCATGTGATTTTTTTGTGTTTTTTGTTCAACAATCAACACAGATATCACATGCTACATAATCACATCCACCAATTGGTGGTTAGAGTAATTGTGATGCAGAATTACAGGTCAATTATGTTTTTTCCAGGGGGATTTTTTAAATTGAAAACTACAGGTTTCACCATCACGCAGCCAAATTAAATCTACTTTCAGGTCCACATGGACCTTAATGAAGGTTGTTTTTTTTCTTTTTCAATTAAAAAATGAGTTAATGAAGATATCTTCACTTTAGTGCCGTCACAAGCATCACAAGTCTTAATCATATGCTCGTATTTTCCAGCATCTTTCCTCCATTTACTGCAGCTCATATCTGTCTTTTCGGCGCTAACCGTTTTCAGCCTCATCCGTGGACACACGTCCACACTTGTAGGAGCCCACATTTTGTTCCAATCGGAATCCGCCGGGGGCAAAGTGTTCGATCAAGGGCACCTTGACTGGAGCTGTGGTGGGTGAAAGCGTTATTCCGTCTCATCCCTCGGCACAAAGCAGCTTAGGACTTTAACCTTTGCCGTTGCGCCTGAGATTTAAAAGACAATGGCCCCAAGAAAAGATTGATTCTCTACAACAGATCCGTTCTCCAAGTTTGGTTTCCCGTCAAAAAATCCAATCGTGGAGTAGGTTTTAAAATGAACTAGGCGTGCAGCGCATACTGTAAGAACACTAGTTGACGTCTCACAGCCAAACATAATATCTCAAAGGCTTTTTGTCGTACTCATTATGCTCCCGGTCTTTTTCAGAGTTATCAACCCCGGAACCTTCAGTCGCCTTTGTGGCTTTGCGCTTTCTCGCCCAGCGATGGACTCTTCTCCCTTTCCCCTCGCTCGCCAACAAAGAGTGTTGGTGAGCGGCACATTTGTGGCACATTTGCATATCAACCTCCGCAACCTGCCATCCTTAGTTAACCTCCCCCTGCAGGAGGAAATCCTCACTACCTGGTCAAACGAGCTGAAAAAAAAAAGCATTTGTTTGCGTTCGTCGTTCCCGGCGGGTGGCGGCTCGCAGCGGCGGCTCCTAGAAGCTGTCAAACATGCACGCGTGTACACACGTTTAGCCTGTGCTCGCAAACACGTCTTTCACGCAATTGTCAGCCGAGTGTGTGTTTGCACTTGTGATTCGGAGGGTTGACATTGTCGTCGGGATGTGTGCGAACCTCGGGGCGTCCTCTGCTGTGATACCTTTGACCTTTTGGGGATTGTGTGTCTACCTTTTTAATTATTTTTTCTCAAATATTGACATTTACGGTATGTTCCATCTCAGTTTAGCGCGACCAGCTCAAACTCGAACCGTAATCGAGGCTGACGGGAATGTGACAAATTTTGCAGCTGGGTCAAAAAAACAATTACTGAAGAAGGTAGCTAACAGTTGAGACCCAAACAAGAGGAAAGGTCAGGGGACCTCCAAGGTCAGTAGGATTCATCCTCTTAAGGACCATGAATGCCTGCACCAAATTGAATGTCAACTCCGTCAAATTGCTGTTGAGATATTTCATTTGGGGTCAAACACTATAACAGATTAAGTAGCCCATTTAAAACGAGTGCAGGTGGTGTAGTGTTTTTGCGGCGGCTCAACAAGTATGATGGGATTACCCGGGTTTGACCCCGCAACTGAGCTGCAGTCACCGAGGGGACGTTTGGGATTAAACATTTTTTGGGACACTCACTCGCGCGTCCCCGTGAAGTTATTTTTTGACAGGAATTACCTGTCTGAGCCTGCAGTGATCTGACCGAGAAGTTTGACCGACGAAATTGTAACCCCTTGAGCTTTCTTGCAAACTAAGTTGATGGAAGAGTCCAGTAGTCAGTTTTTTTTCTCATCTACCCTTTTGACCAGAGGGGTCAGAAGAAAATGATTTCTCCGGGGTTCGGGCACTCGACTCTCACAAACAAAGTCACGTGTGAGAAACAACGAAGGGGTCGCATTTTCTCCCAACGCATCCACCGTTTCCCACTGTGTGAATGGGAACGGGGGAAAAAAATAATGCTGCTTTCTACAGAGCCCACGCTGAGTCGTGACATGTTCTACGTCAGTGTGAACGCGACCGTATGATTGAAGCATTGTGAGCTTTACATAATAGAGAAAGGAGGAGTTTGATTTGCCCCTACACACATGCACCGTCATCATCATGATCTTCCCACTGGAGGTGGTGATTTTCTGTCATCCCGGCCATGTGATGAGGACTCTGTGTGCCTAATATCTCCAGGTTTGCTCTGTCCGACCGAGTAATTACGTGACACAAGACAACCGAGGGCTGTGTGTGGTGAGGCGACTTCTGTTTTCTGCCCCTTTTGTGTAAGAGGTCCGTATTCCTTTTCCCCCTCCTGTTTGCGTCACTGCTTCTCTGTTGGTGTGTAGTATCGTGTCTTTCTTGAGAGGTGCACACTCATCTGCCTGCAGCCGGGGGGGAACCAGTCTTGTTTTTTGGCCGGTGCGATTCTGTGTCGCTCTCTTTTTTGAGAGACCGTTGTGTAACCTAGTTAACACCGGGACGCTGCATGTGGGAAGTGTGTCGGAGCCCGGCAGGGATTGGCTCTCGGGGCACACTCCCCCGCTGCCCCGGCCCCTCCCATTGCCTCCTCACCGCGAGTGTGCTCAGACGCCAGGGCATGGTCGTCATGGCGACTGCCACTCCAGGATCTCAGCCTCATGTAAATAAACCCCTTTTCCCTCTTTACATCCTCTCCTCCTTCGCCTTCTGTTTCGGACCCTTGGCTTCTTTTGCTCTTTTTCCATCCTTTACTTCGGTTCTTTCTCTTGTTTTGTTTTTTTCTCCAACATTCCAACAGTCCCACCTTTGTGGAGCTGAAACACATCTTGTGGATATAAATAATAAGCAGCATCGACTTGATACTGCATAGGTCTCAAAGTACTGCGCTGGAATCTGAATTCCATTGCCCTTTTCTGGATATGAAGACGAGCTATAACTCATGGAACGTACACACAATGTGTTTAAAGTTTCAGGACCACCCACTCTTTCTGCGCTTTAGCCTATTGTAGACAGCCTCAGTTTGGTTTCCGTCAAAGTGAAGGTCATCTATTATATTCACCTATTAAATCCACTTGCAGGTGGTGACGCTGGAGACTTCCCGCATCGGGATTATGACTTCAAAGGCCTTGTCTAATAAATCCTGTGTAGTGAGTGAATATTTCATTAGGGGCAATAACTGTATGACAATATTGATAGATGAAATCTCATGAGAGCCATTTTGACCGAGCACTCCCACAGACGCACGTCAGACGCTCACGAGCAACAAGCGGCTATTCCTGTAAAGCAGGTGGTGTGTGCGTGCGTGTGTGTGCGCGCGTGTGTGTGTCGTGGATTATCGGGGAAATGTCACGGGCAGATTCTTGGAAGGCTCAGCCTGCAGAGTGGCGATTTCCTGGTTCCCCAAGTGGTCATCGCGATGCCCCCGACTGACCGTCCAGACTGTGTGACTCACTCCTTCCGACGCGCGTTCACCCTCCCTCCTGCCCTCCTCCTCAAATCTCTTGAGCTTTTTTCGTGCCTCGCCCCATCACAGATCGGTAGTAATGGTAAAAAAGGTTAGCGGGAGAAGGAGCGAAGGAGTGCTGATGCCGATGGCGGTGTGTGTGTGTGTGTGTGAGGATGGGAGGGGTAGTGGGAGAGCCCTGCTGCGGAGCCTGCGCAACAGCAACTCCACTGAAAGTGTGCGTATGAAAGAGAGAGAGAGAGACAGCCAGAATCCCCACTGCAGGAAGAGCTGAGACAGAATACTAAACACGACGGGGATCTCTCCCTCATTCTCCTGTGTTTTCACACACCATACCTACGCTCAAGTTCGTGCACTTGTTCAAGAGAATTGAACTAAAACGAGACAATTTTCAGAGAATTCTGTAGGCAAGTTGGAAGGGGGGATGATGCAGAGGAGGAGAGTCAGGGGAAAGAGGTAAAGAGGGCCGGCACGGGGGCGGAGAAGGGGAGAACCTGCAGTGCAACACGGTCTGAATTATTCATCGTTCGACGTCTGAGTGGGTAGCGTCAGACGGAGGGAGAGACAAAGAGGGAGGTGGAGTGAGAGGAGAGAAAAAGAGGGAGAGAGAGAGCGAGCAGGGACGGAAAGGAGGAGACAGAGTGGGAGGAAGTGGAGGGAGATGGAGGCAAAGATGGAGGACATGAGGAAGAGAGGGAAGAGAGAAAAGAGGAAGGAGGACACGGAAAAGAGAGAGAAAATAAAAAAGAAGAAGAGGAAAAGGGAAGGAAGGATGCTAGACTGGAGAGAGGGGAGAGACGGGGGGAAGGGGAGAGGGGGGAGGGATGGCGCAGCAGACTGAACTCTGTGTTCCCGACACTCGAGTCACGTTTGCACTGTCTGCTTCCCTCACCAGCCGCCACACACACACACACACACACACACACACACACACACACACACACACACACACACACACACACACACACACACACACACACACACACACACACACACACACACACACACACACACACACACACACACACACACACACACACACAGGCACTATTAATACAAACACACCACGCATGTTAAACCATGATAGGCAAGCAGAGCTACACACTGCAGACCAGTACACCAACACACACACACCCTTTAATACTGTTAAGACACCTGGATGAAAGAACATTTAAAAAGATTAGTAGTGTATATCTGATCTATATCTGTACGATGTTATAGAGGATACACAAACACATACTCTCTTTTACACACACACACACACAGTGTAGAGTACAACGCTGTACATCACAAGCACACATCAGAACCAAACAGCTTCACACACATCAAGCGTCTCCGGCGAAGGCAGACCCGACAGCTTCAAACAAAAAAAGGAATCATCAAACGGTTTTGCTCCCTCCCTAACTCTCTCACACACACACAAACACAGAGAGGGAGCATCTAACATATACTGCAAAGAGATCGAGAGAGACAGCAGGGGAGAGACAGAGAGGTCAAATGAGGAGATGGAGTAAGGACAGCAGTAATACAAGTGATGGACACACACACACACACACACACACAGGCGTCATGAAATGCAAAAGAGCAACGATACTGAAGACATCTGCACGTAATGTGTATTGTAAAAGGCAGTGTCGTGACGAGGTGACTTATAACCGCAATCCTGAAACGCCACAATTACCTAAAAGGAGTGTTTACGGTAACCAGATTTATCAGAATAAAACTTGGCCGCTCAGCAACAGGGGGCAACGTGTAATCAGGCGAGCACGTGTGGCACAAAATGTACAGACGGTATGTTTTTGGCTCTGAGACGTTTTTGAGAGAGAGAGAGAGAGAGAGAGAGAGAGAGAGCGAGAGAGAGAGAGAGAGAGAGGCGGTAACGCACTATGCATCCAGACAGACCGAGAGATCATTCGAGGAGAGGGGAACAGGCTCGCAGCGAGAAGCGACGGCGAGAGAGATGGAGGGTGGGTGTGAAGGAACGGAGGGAGTGGGATGTGGGAGAGGAGATAGACAGCCCTGCTGCAGTGTGAACTCTTTGTCCTTAATGCATCTTTCTCTCACACACACACACACACACACACACACACACCAAAATAGACGTGCAGAGGGACTGTCATATCAATGCCAAGCACAGAGCCAGACGGCAAACTCCAGACACGCTGCAGACAGACACACCTCCACCCGCGGCTTCGCCGCAGCCTCAGTTCACCCTGATACTCTCTGTTAACAGTTCAGTCGCGTTTGTAGCACGTGATGCCGCCGTTTACGTCTGCGTTTCCCCGTCTCGTCGGGGGACGCGGTTTCCTCAGCCTTTTCCCTAATTTACATGCACGACTCTGGGTGTGTTTGCTGCTCCTGCGCACAACCATCGCCATCAATTCCGGGTTGTCAAATTGTCTTTGCGACCGCGTTGGATACAGCCCCCTTTCGAGAGGATCTGTGCCGACACGTGAACGCATCGCAGCTGACGGCGCTATAAGGATTGCTCGAGACACACGCATACGCATGCGTGTCAAACTCTGTTGTGTGGTGGGGTCGTCCGAGGACAGCAGCGAGCGGAGACGGGGCTACAGAAGTTCCCTTCATGTGCCTGTGCTTCTTTCATTGCAGTTCATGTTAAACAAATTGAGTACTTAATTCAAACATCCGCCCACGCAGTGAAAGTAGCCGAAGCCTGGGCTGACGGAGTAATTGGTCGACTGAGTTAGGCTTAATAAGAACTGGATCGTACAACATTTGCAGATTCTTTTACACTTTTACAAATCTGATTATGCACACACGGATTGAGGTACAGACAGACGACTCTCCAAACACACATACACAAATGATATTGCTACAATATTGGCCCAATAAAGTGACCGTTCAAATGAGTCCTGTGTCATCCTGCTCTCAGGTGACGCCTTTTCTTTACATCACACCGTCCAGCGCTCTGTTTGGCTGTAGGCGTTGCAGAGGTGTCCAGATATGTAGCCTGCTGGAGATCAAGACCGAGGCTGTCACGCGTGTTTAAAATCACGCGGCGATTGGCAAACGGCCCCGTGGCTCAGATCTGGGGCTTTTGTCGGCGAGTTTCAAAATTTTTCCAGAGCAGCTGATGAAGAAGATGAGAGGGATCAAGAGAGATTTAAAAGGGAGGGAAAATATTCTCTCCTCTTGACAATAAAGCAGTGAGTATTCTTTTGTTTACTGAGGGAGGTCAGAGGTCAGAGCACTGCCTTTATGGCTGCTACTGTAGCACATGTAGTTGTGCTTTAGTGGAAGAGTTAGGGATTCGCAGGTGCAGTCAGGTCACATTCAACCTTTTTCTGATTTAGTACCATCACTGTAAGTTCAGTGTTCCAGGCCCGAGTGAGATCGTAGCCACACCTGCACAGTGAGATTATCAGTTCAAATGTTAAGACAGTGATAGTGTCAGTTTCATCCAATGCTGCTATTGAGTCACGGTGCCCTGCGACTCCAGGCCCGTTGGTGACATTTCACTGGCACTGTGGTCACAGCTCCACTCCTCTTCCCCTTTTCCCTTCCATCACAATCGTCTCTTTTTCGTCCCCCTGGGCCAAATCCACCCTCCCTTCCTTCCATGCCTACTCGTTTTCCCTTCCCAGGCTGTCATTTCTAATAAGAATTTGTACTTGAATGCGGCTGGCTTGTTCCACCCAAAGGTTGCATGAAAAATGAACACCACTCTAAATTGTGGAAAGAAAAGCATGACACCGCTCGTCCTTTTTACGTGACTAAATGTGCCATGTGTCAATGAACGTGATGCTCACTTTGATATATTATGTACAGTGTAAAGGCCACAGGAAAAGGCCAGACATAGCATATACCCTGCTAGAACTAATTGAGGTTCATCCGAGAACATGCTGCTCAACAGGCTGCCTCCATGCAACACTTGGCGAAAAAAATATACTGTATCACCATTCATCCTTTAATGCAATGAGCAAAACAATTAGTGAGATAAAAAAAAAGTAAATCAAAGTGTACATTAAAAATAAAGATGCTCTCTTTTTTTTGCAGCAAAGAGCCGCTAAGACTTGGAGGTCCGCTCTGTGCCCCGCATGTGATCAGATCAAATGGCTGCATGTATGAATCTCAGCTGACTCCGACAACTTTAACTTTGGTGGGGTCCATTAGCTAAGTGGCATGATCCGGGCTTGATGTCCATATAAGGCCATCTTAATATTCCATGTCGAAATCTAAGTCATTTCAGTTAAGTCTATGATCCATCCATACGAGCCATCGCTAATCCGAACGCCGCAGTAGCCGCAGTATAGCGTGACTGAGTCGTATTACACCAGACGGCCCCCGTGGAGTGTGTATGTTTACATGTGTGTCATGGATGATTGCGTTTTGTAGATGTCCACGTATGGCATGCAACCTCCACGTGTAATTACATGTATAAAAACTACATCCGCGCACGTTATCGCTCAGCCTGCTCGCCCGCGCGTTGTCCGTGTGTGAACGTCGCATGTCAGCGTGCGCGCGTCGCACATCAGTCCGCGTCGGCCAAGGGTGCACGTGGGCAGCCTACTTTCCAACGTGTGTGTGGCTCGAGGCCATTACCGCGGACGACTCCTGCGGCGCGGCTGGCTGGCAGTGAGACACGAGTGTCCGTCCCTGCTCTTCCTCCTGCCGAGCAGACCGGCCGCAGTCTGTCACTTAGTGGCAGCGGACGATTCCCCAACCACTGGCCTGCCACGGGGCGGAGGAGAAGCGCCTCAATTTGCCGCCACATATAAGGAGGCGGTTACTATTTACTGTATGTCATTTTAGAGTTACATTTAGATTTGATTTGAGTTTACTTTGGTGCAGAAATGATTAAAAATAAAACCCCAGGAGGAGACAAGAAAGGTTGAAAACAGAGAGCACACGTGTGGTCTCAGATATGGAATTATATGCGACAGTTATATATGACAGCTTTTTAGCACAAAAACTGGGGTAACAGCTACCGCGGCTCTGTTTAAAACTAAATTAGCACACCGCTTGTTTAGTTCATACACAATAGAAAAAGACAGAGGACAACTGACTGCTTCATATTGGTTGTGGTCAGGGTGAAAGTAACAAGAGCATGGCGACTGTCAAGAAAAGACAAGTAGATGTGATATGTTGCCCTTTCCGAGAGAAATGAACAAACATTTTGTTGAAGTAAGAGACAAAAGCCAGAGGGACTAGTTTGTGGAGACGAGTGATTAAAAAAGGCATCGCAGATGGAAACGTCCGGCTAGACTGGATGAGTCGCAAGGACAAGTGCACTTTGATTTCGTTGGCAAAATTGAGACGGTTTGTGTTCGGGAGCCCAATGTGCAGACTTTTTGTAACACCACATTCTGACGGAGACAATGTTATGCAGGCAAGATTCGCAGTGGGGAGACTAATAGCAACCGAAACGTCACTCAGACGTAGAATTGTGTGTACAGTATATATATATTTACCCATGCTCCTCCTTTGCTGTCATTGGATGTGTCACTGACAATAAACGTGAAATGACATCAACTGCCGAGACAATCGGGGGTCAACTTGATGTTGAAAGGTTTCCATGGTGACTGAGCCTGCTCACGTGCGTGCACAGATACACGCGCATATACGCAAACACATGGGGATGATTGGAAATATGAAGAGATAGATTTGCACTTCATGATCGTTTTGATGCTAAGTGGGGAAAAAATCAGAGTCGGGATTTTAACATTAAAAGTGTTGCCTCAGACCAGGTAGAAGGTTTTTTTTTTTACACGTGACCTAGATCTGACCTTTCATTTAATTTCTGATGAAATTCAACCCAATACTTTAAAGTGAGAGAATTCAATTGAGTTGATGGTATGCTGATTCTAAAAATGCTTTTATTATCCTACACCCCGACTATGAGCAGCAAGGTTATCTTCAACATGGACATTAATCTACGTCAATTGTCCCGTGACTGTATTTTGCGAGAGTAACTATCATTGGCTTGATGGTAAACCCGATTTTACAAGGCCAGAAGGCGAGGGGCTACTCGGGAGTTCATAGCTGGTTGCTTTCAGTCAATCTTCTGCCAGGCTAAAGGTCAACCAAACCATCCTTCCATCCCTCCATCCATGCCTCCCTCCATTCATCAGTCCGTCTATCTATTCATCACTTTCCGTCTTTCCCCGTCTCTCTCTCGCTCCCTCTCACTGGCCTCTCGGTAACCTCGCAGAGGATGAGAATGTCAGCATTCAGTGGCGTTTACGGCCCATTCCCACTCCGCTCAGAGGACCTTATTACACCTAGGTCAGAGGTCAGCTTGTGTTTGTGTATGTGCGCGTGTGGGTGTGGGTGTGTTCGGTAGGGGTTGGCCGCACACACACACACACACACACACACACACACACACACACACACACACACCCACACACACACACACACACACACACACACACACACACACACAAACACACACAGTGACCTCACCTGACGGTGTTGCATCTGATCAACCGTCTGTGAAGGTATAGCGGTTACCATACAGACGCAGATGAGGTCTATCCCATGTGGTTAATGCACTGTGACATATATGAATGTGTGTGTGTGTGTGTGTGTGTGTGTGTGTTTGTCTGTGTGTGTCCATAAATGTATTGATGACATGAATAGCAAGTGTAAACACAGTGGCACAACTGCATTATGCATGGAGCCGAGCGGACAGCTGTGTGCGTGCTGATTTTCATGTAAGCATGTAAATATGTCAACGAGCAAATAAGCGCGAACTTAATTGCAAAAATACACACAGAAATGTGCGTGTGAATGTGGTGTCTGTGTCGTCGTACTAAGTAGCTCAGATGTGGCAGCTGCAGCAGAGAGCACTGAATACAAAGGGCCCCTCCAGACATCTATCCGTCAATCAAACACTCTCGGGGGTAGAGAGTCAGTGTGTTGGTTTATTCGTGCTCCTGTCAATCAGCTCTATTGACAGCCCCACCCATCTGTCCGCCCATCCATACATCGGCCACACATAAACATATGAATAGTGACGACACGTGCCGACAACGCGAGTTGACGGAGCAGCGTCCCACCGTCACACTAATGGTTCCCTCCTTCGCACGTGAAAGCCGCCGCATTGCGTGGCTTTAATGATCCCGCCGAGATCACCGTCGTCCAAATGACGGATGCACTTCTTTTGGCAGACGAATGACTCATTAGCAGTGAATGGCTGGTTGAGAGTCCGTCAATGTTGTCACAACACAACTCCAGAGGATTGCTCAGTTTTTCCTCTGTTCGTCGTCACGATTCCAGAAGGTGATTGTATCGCAGTGTTGTGTTTACAAGAGCCTCCGTCGCCCTTAAGTGGCAAATAGATATTTTTACTGCAGGTTTGCCGCACGGAAAAATGTTTGTACGTTTTTGTGCTCTCCTGTGATCCTATGGTTAAGGCGACACAACAATGAGAACTTTTTAAGGGGTCTGATTTATCATTGTGAAGTTTTGATAATTTATTTTTATGATTATGGACTTTAGATTTACATTTTGAAACATTGTGTTGCAACTTTGTTTTTTCAATTTATATTTATTTACCCTGCGTCTTTTGCTACTTCATGTCTTTGTCGTGTGTTGCTGTGATTTTCTGCCCCGCCCCGTTGCGTTATCACCTGTGCCCAATCCATATCCGTATCTCCCTCGTGTATTAACTCTCTGTGCTCCCGTCTCCTTTGTCGGATCATCTGTTCAGTTCGTATGCTCAGTCTTGTTTAGTTCACCTGATTGTTCCTGTCTGTTCCCTGTCCTTGGTTTGGCTCGTTGGTGCTGTATTTAAGTTCCTGTATTTTAGGAACTGCACATTTTTCATCCTGTTGACGTTAAATCAGAAAAAGGAAAAGGCAACATGCTTCAGAGACAGGGTTGGGTCAGACTACTTTAAAATGGAGCCTGTGAGTAAAAACAAATTACATGAAAATTATTGCAATTTCCAAAATGCAATTCTATGGAAATACAACAATGTGATCTAATGCGAGTACTTCCGGTATCGTTCGAACAAATGAACACAGCCGATATTGGAACTATTAAAATTCGTCTGACATTTTCAGCATCTAATATCCATAATTTGCGTGGTGTCATGTGAGAGGTGATTGATTGAAGAACATGAACAAAAGGTAGGAGCCACGTCTAACATTCACACACTCAAGTCATGGAGCACGCTGATCCCCTTGGACCCGAAATGCAAAGTGCAGAAACTAACGATTCAATAAAGAGAAAAACAAAAAGAGACTTACAGTCTTTCAGGTGTCAAAAAGGAGAAAAAAAAATCCAACAAAAGTAATCCACGATGAAAAAAACAAACTGGGAACCAAAACGTACACGGTGAGAGAGCTGGACCAGGAGACAGAGGCTCCATGCACGTGGCAATAAGGGATGATTGAACCCGGGTGAGACACATCAGGAACAGGTGGAGACAATCACAAGGAAAGGGAGACACAAGCGAAGTCCCAGAAAACAAGACACAGGGGGGGAACCTCAAAATGAAACAGGATAACTCAAAACCCAAGATAAACAAAAGAAACATCTGGGATAAGAAAGATAACTTAAAACAGAGACGCGAGGAAAGCCGCTACAAAATAAAACGGGAACACGACAACGAGGGGGTCGAGAGACCGACGTAACAGACGCGCACGGAAAAGTGATCAAGGAAATAATCGAATAAATCAAAAAATCAAAGTCCACAAGAGGCAATCAAAGCATGAATAACAGGCCACAAAGACGAGAGTTCATGGGGGCAGAATCTTTTTTGCAAAAAAACAACAGCATCTTTATTTTTGGCTCGTAGACGCTCGTGCGTTGCACATTCTTCAAGTGATGCTTGTATTGCCAGGAATGAAAGGATAACTCGACGGCGGGCTGCTGGAGCACGAGCCGTTTGGCTCGACACTATTCTTTCTTCCCCCGCCACAAAGTGGAACGCGTGTCTCGGAAACCCCCGCTGTCGGACACACTTTCCATTAGTCAATAGTACTGGTTATCACGGAAAAGAAAAAAGTTTCGGAATTTACTATAGGCTACTGCAGCTGGTCTCGCTTCGTCCATGCGGTTCAGTTTGTGTGTACATTATCCTACATTTTCAATGAACGTGTGAATACGGCAGGGGGGGCGACGTAGTGTCCCAGTGCTATACACCAGCACTTTGAGATCGGTGGGCCGGCCACAGGTGTGGGGATACTGTACACTCATTCTCAGGTTTGAGTTAAAAATGAACCTGAGCTTTGGGTTCAATAAATGAACCCAGCAAAGGGGCAGTATGGGGTATATGATTTGCAAAGTTCAAGGCCTTTTGTGTGTTTGGCTTTTGCTCCTAACAGCGTTCAGGCGTCAAGGGTATTGTGAGCAGAGCATGCGTGTTCAAAGTGTGCGTGGCACCCGCACACACTCCGGCCGCCTGGCGGCTTTGGTTGCGCCGGGACAGGAGCGTCGCCCGTGCCAAGTTCCACACTCCGCAACACAACGCTCGCCTCACATGGCTCCCCGGTGGTTCTCCCCACCTCCAGTTTTTGGTTATTTTAAAAAGTGCTTTCCTAAATTGTACTTGGCACTGTGCGTGCTGAGCGAGATCCACGGAGCCTCCTAGAATAAGCTCACACTGGGCAGTTTTAAATATACAGATCTGCAGAGACCAGCGGACAGATTGCCTCACATTGGCGCAACTATATTCTTGTTTTGATGGAAACGGCACTGCTGTGACATTGCTTTGCCTGCTTTTTCAGCCATGAAGGTCAAGTAGAGAAGCGTTTTTCGCCATCAGTAATTCATGCCCGTTTGCTTTGTTGACGAGCATTAGATAAGATGCTACTCTATCTTTCCACTCAGTGTGCAGCCGGGAAAAAGAGAGGGTGCTACTCTACCACATCAAAGAGATGATGTAGTATATGCATGCATGCATACTACATCATCTCTTTTTTTTTAAAGAAGTTCTCTGGACTAATCTTTCTCTAGCAGTTAATCAAGTTTAAACAATACGGCAGAGCAGGAAAAACAATCTGGCAACAAGAACAGGAGGAGGCCGCAGCTTTTAAACCAGCGTTGATGAGGTGATCAGACTGAGGTGTGCAGAGGGTAAGCCACGCCCACAGCCTCACCTACACACACACATACACACACACACACACACACACACACACTCCAGCAGACACAGGCTAAAAAAACGAAACAGCACAAAACACAGGAGTTCGCAGCGAGGGAGCCGCGACAAAAAAAAAACTCAACTTCAAACCGATTTGTAGATGCTGGAACAACACAGGTGGCCTGAGCTGCGCCGAGTTTAATAACTGCGACATCCACAGTGCGCAGAGAACAGAGGGATAAAGGGAAAAAAACGGGAACACTCATGCAGAGAGCGAGACTGCACACGTTCACTAGTCCCTCAAATCTCGTTTTCCACTCAGAAATGGAAAAATGTTGTGATGATCATGCAAGCTCTGTGTGTGTGTGTGTGTGTGTGTGTGTGTGTGTGAGAGTGAGAAGGCTCTCGCCCTACAGTGTGGTGAGTATTTCTTCAAAAAGGATCACACCAGTCCGTTCCCAGAACAGCCACCCCGCTTTCAGCTCCAACTATTTGTTATTAAGTCCGCTATTATGATCTTCTCATCTCCTTCCCTTCGCCTCCCTCCCTGCTTGCAGTCAGCAGGTGTAGCCCAAGGGTGTGTGTTTGTGTGTGTGTGTGTGTGTGTGTGTGTGTGTGTGTGTGTCTGAGAAAGAGAGGAAGAGAGTGCAAGCGCGAGAGCGCGTGTACGTGAGGAGCAGCATGTGACAGAAACACGAGAAGAATCAGGTGACGCCAAGGTCAGATCAAACCAATAACAGACGTGTGCACGTGCATGCGTGCATGCGTGCACTCGACCAACACACACAGTTGGGCCACCTTCGCGCTCCTTTCTCATAAACACACTCCTTTCACCCGCAGCTGTCCAAAGTCGGCCTCGTCCGGGGTCTGCCGCCTTTTTGTTTTCTCACAAAACGACCTCTTTCACTCCGATCACGTGCCAATAACACTTCCCAGTGTCGTTCCAGAAATTATCCAGCAGCACACTAAAGGAGCAAAATACAAAAGAATGAAAAATAGTGCAGAAATGTTATCAGCCCAATCAGTAATAGGGAAAACCCTGAAATATAATGAAATGATATTTGTGAGGTTCAGGTAATAAACTCTCATGTAGAAAAAAATCTTTATTATGCTGTACAGTTTGACATATATATATGGCAGAGGTAGAGGTATGAATACATATTTAAAATGGGATAAAGGTTAATCCCGTTAATTGATTAACATTAGAAGAATTAAGTTTTGGAACACACACACATATTTGAAGTGGGATTACATCTGAAGTAATAATGCATAATGGTAACTTTGTCTGTTTGCCATTGTGGTGCCAGGGAGGTATTCTACACTCGTATCCAAAGAGTTAAAATGAGGTTGACGTGAACTGAAATGTTTAGGGGACCTGCAGGATTAGGTGAAATTTCTCAATGGCTTTGTCACGTCGTCCTTTTGCAGGTTACATATAAGCTGCTTTCAGACATGCGCTGAAGTCCGGACATGGCAATGAACTTATCGGAAGGGGCTGCATGTGAGAACAGAAATGTTCGCAAATGTCGCTCGGGGGCATTTTTTCGGAGCCTATTCTGCCGGCACCCTAATAAATGTGTGAGGATAGGAAAGTCAAATCTCCTACCGCGTCCGTTATCCGTGAACGGCAAACTCCGGAAAATGTCCGGACCTAATTTCCGGGACATTTACCCGAGTTCATGTCTGAAAACAGCTATAGAAATGTGACCCATAGTAGTGCAACTGTAACCAAATACCATTATTTGAAAAATCTCCCACTTTCCACTAGGCATTCACAACCGTCAGTCCCATTCGACAGTGACTTCTCGCTCTTCGTACCTCATCTCATCAGATCACAGTCACAAAAGCGTATGTAATGGAGTGAAACTGTTGCCCGGCTCTGCGTCCCGAAAGCCTCCGTTTATCCGCCTCCCGTACCCCTGGTTCGATCTGAAGAAATCACCCACTCCCAATAGGATTACGAGGACTCCGGCCCAACAGCAGATCAGTCGCAGAGAGAGCTGGATTGGCTTCCCCCCCAAACTAAGACAAAGGCTACAGATGGCTCCTTTTGTTGCACGAGGGAAAGGTAGAGAGAGACACACACAATGCAGGACATTCACACCGTGTCCATCTCCTTGTCCTTGAGAGATGTTGTGTGTGTGTGGGACCTGGCCGTTCATGAAAGCAAACACAATGACAAGTTGATGCGAGGTTGAATTATTGACCATATCACTTAAGCTGATTTGTGCTGCCAAATGCTTCCTCTCAGATAGGAGACAGTGGGCATGTCTGTTTATTTGTCACCTACATATTATGCAAATGTTAAAAATCTTCGACGTTCCCATGCAGCCGCCGTGGTCATGGAACCACTATAGCAGGTCATTTGTTACAGGTGATTTGACAGGGAAATATGTGACAAAACAAACACTCTCATGAAGACCAAAGGGTGGAGCGTGGGCGTGAGCTGATTTACCTGGGCAGGATTTTTGGGGGTTATTTTGCATGACTTGATTTTAGCTGTTCCTGTGAGAGAGTTTGTGAGGAACGTGAGGGTGTGCCTGCAAACAAAACACAGGACAATTTAAAATATTAATCTTATTCTTACTCAATTTCCCAATTATTTCATAGCCTGACTCCAGCCCGCCGTTTTCTTTCTTTTATCCATAGATACACCAGCCAACAGCCGAACGGTTGAGTCAGATACCACACGGACGATTTTGACTTAAGCAGTTGGTCCCCCGTTCGATTCCCAGCCAGCCGGACCACTTACCGCACGTCTCCCTCTTTCACTGTGTCGATAAAATTAAAGACAAAATGCCAAAAAACAACACAATATAAAGTGGAGTGTGTGTGGGTGGGCGCCCAGGGACCGTCTGCAAAAGTTAATGCAAAAATAGCCATGTTGGCGACTTGTCTCTATCGCATGGCGTCATCATTCCCAAGTGATTTGTCGGTTTATTTCTGCTCTGTCACTTCTATATGGTTAAGAGATGGATAGGTTGAAAAAAACGATGGTCGACGAGTGTCCATAGTCCAAGTCGTGGCGGTGTGTTCCGCACCGTCGGAGTCGTTGCCCGTCTTTACTCGTCGTTAAGCTGCTTTGCTGGCGACTGGCGTCGGAGTCAGTCGATGAAAGAGACCGCTCTTGATTGGCTGTTCTGATTTAGCGAATCAGAACACGAGAAGAGAAACGAAAGGACGAAAGAAAGCAAACGAGTAGGCTCAAGAGGGTACACGCCCATGAGACTGAAGAGGGCCGGCTCGCAGCCAGTTCATCTTCAATCTCTCTGTCAATCTGGGTTCGACCGTCAACATACGACATTGCAGAGAAGCGATTTCCAGTTTCCCTTTGTGAATGACGTATACAAACTACCGCCCCCTGCTGGTGTGCGGAGTTAATTGCTCTCACGCAGGTGCAGAACATACGAACTAGTTGACCGTCTTGTCGGTGTGTTCGCTGACGCTGGGGATTCCGGCGAAACAACCCAGAACCAAGGTAAACCTTTGCTGGGAAGCAGCAGGATTTCAGCGGTTTCTATTGTAGGCCCATAACAGTAGGCTAACAATGGTGACAACTGCCCCAGCCTCCTCTTTCCTTTGGTCTTTGTGGCTCCGAGCATCACCCGATTTCCTCACTTTGCTCCCAATGCACAAGCTTCATGATCCGTGTGGCTGCTGAAGGTCCTTTGGTCAATTGAACGTAAAATATGTACGCTGAGAACTGAAGCCGTCGTGTTTCTTTGGAGGACAGTCTCATTGCTACGCCTTTTTTTGCCCTTTCGGTGTCTGAAGGCCTGGGGTGTTCTTCACACTGGCTGATCAGCTCCTCTTCACAGGCTGCGAAGGCCACCGTGTTCTCTTTTTTATCATTGCCTGCTATTGATGATTTGAATCAAAACACTCCTGTCTCTGACACACGCACAGTCTCGAGTGCATCAAGAGCTTTCCTCGAACAATCACGAGAAATGAGTCTCGACGCATCAAAAGAAACGAGACATCAGAACCCGCTGCTTTCCATCGCGTCCTTTGTGCGATGCCCCCGAATCACCCTCCCGCCAACGCTCGAACGCAATGTTAGTCTCACTCTCGAACACTCACACATGCCGACCTCCTATCTAAGGACACCTTCTCCCGCCGCCGACTTCCATACAAATCCAGACTTCCTTAAGCCTCGCGGGATGGAGAAGAAGACAGGAATACTCACACATACATTCTCAACAAATCTCCTCCAATCCAGTTGACATGATGCAAGGTGAACGGTGAAAACAGATGTAGCCAGAGTGACCTGCTGTACAGCCGCCTGTTAACAGCTGCGTGTCGCTTGACTCTGCCTTTCATCCATTCCAATCCACTTAGTATAGAACTCAGGTCCGTTGTAAATGGGGGGGGGGGGGCTCTCGGGGTGAGCTGGAAGAGCGAGCCGCTTTTCGAAGCTGGAGGGGTGTGATTGCGGTGGATGGGGAGGGAATCATTTGCATTTCTCCTTAAATGGCCGCAGTGGTAACAAATGTGACAGTCGTATCAGTCAGACGGAGATACTGTGTAGTCTTCTTTAAAGGACATTACTGGAGTACAATCTTCCTCGGCTCAGTTAAAAAATAACCTTGTGCTTGTTTTACTGCCAAGCAAATCCTTTTCATTTTACCCGCTAAAGCTGCTTTCAGACTTGCACTGAAGTTCAGACATTTTCCTGGGGCTGCATGTGAGAACGCAAATGTTGCTCCGGATATTTTTCCCGAACCTTTCCTGCCAGCCAGCCCGAATAAGATTTCCTGTTGCGTTTCTTCGTATGTGAAAGGCACACTCGGGAAAATGTCCGGTCACAATTTTCCACACATTTTTCTGGGATTCACGTCTGAAAGCAGCTTGTAAATCACATTAAATAAAGGCTTCGATGCGCCTTCATTTAAGTTTCAGTCTCTTTTAAAGAAAACGTCTAATTTCAAATCAAACATCCATCTAGAATGCTTTTCCTTTCAACGAGGTCCCTTTGCTGTAAAACATCCAGATTTTGTTCCAATCAACTGGACCATCGGAAAAAGGTGCTCACACAAAAAAAGCAACCTCAAAACTCAAAACTAAGATTCTAAAAGTGTGTAAATCAAGTAGGATTAAGAATGTGTGTCTTTTTACTAACGAAGTACAAAGACACAACATTACGAAACCTGTAAACTGATGGCATCACTGTGCTTTTCTCCGATATTTGCCACGTAACCCTATCATATTGACAAGAATGTCAACACTGGACAATTATGAAAAAACCCTGGATTACTTTTGTCATGTCTAGTCAAGTGAATTCTGGGGACTTTACGAACGGCAGCCTCTGTCCCGCTCTGTCCTCACTCTCTACACATATGGTTTTGGGAAAGATAGTAGTCACACCAAGTAGAAATTTGCATGTCAATGGTGGGTCTATGGTGGGAGGCCAGCCCCTGCGTGAAGGTCAGACATGGAACACGCCCCAAGAGGCCAACCTCCACATCCTTATAGTCGGCCTGCCTAAATAAAGGGTGCCTCACGTTCTGCCTTGGCACCGAATGTCGGCACTGGACATAAATCATGCGCAGAATCGCGCGATACGGCGATAATCCTGAAGGCGTTACTGGACTCTGCCCACAATAACAAACCGTCTTTGACCACAGGGACATTCAGCGGGACACGCGAAGCAATTCGAGCAACTCCAGCGATGGCAGCGCATACCCATGAGCAGATGCCACTATCCCGACTGCTGCTGCCCGCCGCCACTGGAGGTTGTAAAGCTGCCACACCGTGTCAAAGGAGCGGGCAGCTGTAAACTGCCCATTGTCTGCGGGCGCCGTAACTTGTGGAGTGCATGAGTGTCAAGAGGGGCTGTTAAGAGTTTGTTTAAGCACTCGCGGGGAACGGCAGCTGTTGGTTTCTGTCATTCATATTTGCTGCCGTGGATTCCGCTGGCGACGGAGTTTTCCGCGGTGGGAAAAATAGTTATTAAATTATCCCGAGGCCGCTCCCCTTTCCCCCCCGGCAATGTCTGCTCTCTCCGCTGTTCACCTGAATCCTCAGAATGTCGCGAACGGTCGCGATTTGGCCAAAAAAGCAGGAGGCTGTCCGAGCCAAACAAGTGCACATGGACAGGAACATTTCCGAAACATTCTGCAGCGTCTGGGTAGAGCATGCGGGACGCAGGACATGATAATGATGATAATTCCAATTATTGTCAAATGTAATTTATTTTACATTACATCAATTATCGTAGCAGCTTTGGTGGTGTGTTCAAGTGCAGCCAGTTTCCTGAAGTCGGCTCCGAGCCTGTGAAGCCGTCCACCCATTCAAAGGATGCCGCCCATTTCTCTACTTCTGCTCTTTGTCCACTTGCTTTTTAACTTTCTCCATCCATGATAATGTTGCCGGTTCCATCCAATAACAGCACACATCCATTCGGAGCAAAGCTTGTTGCCTGAAAATTATGTTTTCTCTGTCACGATCGTGATCGGCGAAGTACAGGACCCAAGTGCAGAATGCAGAAAGACTGGTGAATTTAATGAGAGTAAAACGTCCAACTGAGGTAATATCTGAGGAAAACACCGGGAACAAAAATGCAAAGGAAAAAACAGAAAAATATCATGCGGAGCAAACATGCCAAACATCCAAACTGAACGGATGATCCAAACAGAGACATAAGGAAGCACAGAAGACCACAAGACGAGTGGAGATAATTGCACCAGGTAAAACACATTAGGCCGGGGCAGGCAATCACAGAAGCGGGAAACACAAGCAGGAAAATGGCAGACAATGAGAGACAGGAGCGACAACAGGATGTGCACTTCAAAATAAAACAGGAAACACCAAACCCCATGTAAAACAAAACGCGAGGGATTTGTTCAATGTCTTTTTGAGGAGTTCAGACAGTTCACCATGAGCTCATGGTCCTCCCGTATCATGACAGTTTCAGTGTTATTACCTTCATAAAACGTCAATATCGTATAGACAAAGCAATTCCAATGGCCTCAATGACATTACATCGGGACTTAACACGTGTTATTCCAGAAGACATTTCAAGAGTTCCCCGACAAGAAGAATGGAAAGACAGAAGGAGGACAGATATGGTTTAAGACGGGGCAGATGGATAGTTCGGAGGGGGGAAAAACTAAAAGAGATGGAAACAATTTTTGGAATAAAATACATGTCTGGAGAGTTACCAGAGGTTTCCCCTTCTTTCTTGTAAATGTAGTGCTTTTCTGCAAAAAGCTGGACTTGAATTGAAACGATCAAATAAAAAAGTGTGTGTGTGTGTGTGTGTGGGGACAATAAAGAAGACTAAGATATTCACATGCATTCATGTTATATTCTCTCCCTTAAGTTATGCAATGTTTCCTAAGGGCTTTGCCAAATATATACAGTAGGCTTCACAGCTCTCAGCCTCTTACACACACAGCTCTGGGAATAACTATGTGCCAGTACATAAATGTTTACTTGCTCTGTGGAAAGAAAAAGAAAAAATCCAGAACACATTTTTAAGTTTCTGTCCGTGTATGGAAAAGTGTCTTGAATTTGTACCTGTGGGCATACGTGTGTGTGTGTGTTTGTGTGTGTGTGCGTGTGAGTGTCACTGAGTGCAATATACCCCAAATAACTTGGCTGAGAATGTGGGGGCAGCGCCACTTGGATTTGTATGGTAATGCTTTTGGCCCACAGCCAAAGTGGACTCTGCAGTTGAGTTATTCCACAAGAACACACACATACACACACACACACACACACACACACACACCACGCCTTCACACTGGGAAAATAGGGATGCCCTTTACTCTTTTGGATGGAAAAAGAAATATGTTTCAATTAGCAGCTCCGTCCAAATACACCGCTGTAAACACAGTGTGTGTGTGTGTGTGTGTGTCTGTGTGTCTGTGTGTGTGTGTGTGTGTGTGAAGGGGGGGTGGTGGAGGTTGGGAGGGCTTGTGAATAGGCCCATAGAGTTGCTAACCACAGGCTGGCCATTACACCTAGTTACAGTCACCGCTGGATCGACAAGGAGACAGACAGTCTGCAACACTGACAGAACCCCACTGTGTGTGTACGTGCATGTGTGTGTGCGTGTGTGTGTGTGTGTGTGTCTTATATCAGGTAGGGGATCCCCTGAGTTGCCCCCGTCAGTACCACATGGCTAATAGAAAACGTAAACGCTCCCGAACAGGGAACAAGGGGCTAGAAAGAGAGGGCGAAAAAGGCGAGCTGTTCTCTCCCTCAGTAGAAAGACTCCTCTGTAACCCCGAGCTCAGGACCTCAAGTCTGTCTCCCCAGTCTGTCGCTCCCCCGTCTGCATCGCTGTCAGCGCTGAAAGGAGCATTCAGATGATTTACGTGAGAAAAAAGAAGTCCTTTAACAAAGTTGAAGTGCCCCGGTTCAAGTCCTGCATTCAAAGGTTCCTCATGTAGAGGCGCATGCAGCTCACGGCAATATTAAAGGATTACGAGGCCAGCATGCAGCCGGATTGACTCTTGGCATTGTCATATCATTATGCTTTACAAAGTTGTGTGGTTGCATCCGACTGATTAGCACGGAAGCAAACGCATACATGTTGTAGAGGTTTAGCAGTGGATCGTCATCGTAAGAGGACCACCTGACGTTTATGAAAAAACACAGTGGGTCACGCCGGCATTTATGACCACGAGGTTTCAGATTGAGGCTACATCCACATAACTACATTATCGCTTTATTAAAACTCATCACTGCTGGCGTTTCGACCAGGAGAGGGTTCGGCGAGATGGACGTGCCCCCAGGTCATATGTCAACCAGCCATATGTAAAGGTCATGTTCGTACAAAAAAGGCCTGCTGTCACAGCCTCCTACTGACTTCGTCCCGCTGCCCTCTCCAATGGCTCGTTGTCGCTTGCGTGCCTCCGTTGACGCCGCGCGACGAATTGTGCGTAATGGCGGATAACCGCGCATGCGCCGTGGACTTCTGCTCTCTCCGCGAAGGCATGCGTGCCCTCGGCTGCGAGCACGACAAGTGTCGGGGGCGGTTGTGTGACGACTGAAGGGAAGAAGAAAATAAAGGCGTGCATGGGAAAGAGGCTCAAATCCTGCTTCGTTTTCTCACATCCGCACATCCGGCGAGGCCGCGTGACATCGGCCGCGCTCGTTTGATCTGCCCGATCATCGAAACCGTGAAAAGCTTAACGCCGGGAGAGTTTAGAGTACAAGTACCTCAGTTAAATACTCTTCTCCTTGGGTCCCCGTCTCTCTCTCTCCCCGTTTCTTTCTCGTCTCTATAAACTGTGCCATTATTCCGCCTCAGCCTCAGTCCATCTGACTTTCTGTCTCCGTCTCTGTTGATACACAATATTACTATTCCCTCTTCTGGCTTAAACATCTCTCTCTCTCTCTCTCTCTCTCTCTCTCTATTTATACACAGTGTTACTGTTCCCTCTCTTGGCTCTTTTTAGGAGTCTCTCACTCTCGGACAGCAGCCTTAAATGGAAAGTCTATACGTGCTGCCTGTTTGCGAAGAACCCTGTTCAACAGCTGAGCATTTATAATGGTTTGTTTATGTTCAAAAGGGCTTTGCACAGTAGCCCACTGTCATGCTTGGAGCCTGGTTCAAGCAGTCTGCAACAGTGGCAGCAAACGCACGCGCACACACACACACACACACACACACACACACACACACATTGCTGTGCTTGAGAGCCTCAGTGATATGGATTTAATTAGTCTTGTTATTCTAATCATAGGCTGTACATGACAGGCCGTGCCACTGGGAGGGGAAGAGGCAAGGAGAGGGGGCGGAGGCGGAGGGAGAGAAGCAAAGAGGGGGAAGAAATCAAAAAAGAGAGGGCGGGAAACAAGGTGGAAAAGATTGCGTTTTGCTACCGACCGCTTAGATAGTTGGGTTGTTATTGGAGGTCATTTTGCGGCCTGGGCATTCTACGTGAGTCTTATCCTTCCTCACATTTGATGAAGTGGTCCGAACTTCTTCTTCTGGTTGAAGATTGCTTCTGTGTGACTGCTGTGAGAGAGGTGGTGGTGCCAGACTTGGAGTGTTTCTGTCTGCATTCTGGCCGCACAATCTGTGTGTGTATCTGTACTTGAACACTGTCCTTCTTTTTGATTGACAGACGCGGAGCCTCTCTGCACCTGTCTCTGGCATCGCTAATGGAGCAGTGAACACAGGAGTGGTCCTCTGTGACACACACACGTACACACTTGGGTGGAGATGGGCGGACGCACAGGGGCCCTCCTCCCTGTTCTGTCGTTAATTGCCCCTACTCCATAACCTGCTGAGCCGCCACCGGGGGGAGGAGGGGAAAGAGTAGAGGGGGAGGGGCGGCGGTGCAGTCTGCCATCTGCTCTGACTGCTGACCCCACCCCCCGGCCCCACCCTACCTCAACCCCAGCCGCGTGGTACTACTCCACCCTCCTCTCTCCGCTGCTCATCCATCTCTCCCGCCCCTTTTTCAGGGTCCTCGGGGGGATTGTTGCCTTTATTCCGGTGTCAAAAGAAACCCCTGTATGTGCATGCATTTTTGTCCAGTGTGTGTGTGTGTGTGTGTGTGTGTGTGTGTGTGTGTGTATGTGCGTGCAAGTACCACCACCTTCAGTGTGCAAGACACCCAGCACCTAATTTCATCCACACACTTTGGACCACAAGTGATGCACACGTGCATTTGTATTGGAAGGGAAAAGAACAAACAGATAATCACAACAGTCACATGTGTGTGTGTGTGTGTGTGTGTGTGTGTGCGTGTGTGTGTGTGCGCGTGTGTGCGCGTGTGTGTGTAAGGTGGCCGGGTGACTCATGTACACAGAAGCACATTCACAAAAACATGCTCATCGTTTGAATTAGGGCATTCAGTGACTCGAAGGATGGAAAAATCACCGCGGCCACAAAATACACAGCAGAGTGAAGAGGGCGAAGAAAGACGAGATGGGGAGCGGGGGAGTGGGTGGAAAGACGGAGGGGGGGAAAGAAGAAGAAGAAGAAGAAGAAAAAATAGAGGGAGGGTGAGGGAGAAAGAGACAGAGAGAACGGTAACAAGTGTTTGGCTCTTTGTGTCTTGATGTATTGTTCCGGCAGCAGAAGGAGACAGCCTGTCGCGGTTTGTGATTGACAACTAGATGAATTGTGAATCAACCTTAAAATAGGTTGCCCAGCTGTGTGAGGGAGCATATGAGTGTGTGTGTGTGTGTGTGTGTGTGTGTGTGTGTGTGTTGTGTTTTGTGTGTGCCCACATGTATGTTCCATTATGGAGCAGCCATTCATCCTTTACTGACATGTAGTTGTTATTGTGGTTCGGAAAATGCTGAGTTTCGACCCCGTGTAGGAAAGAGCGGAATAGAGTAAAAATCTTTTTTTTTCTTTAAAAAAGGTTTTCAGGGCTAAAAAAGTATCATGCATTAGAACAAAATTGTGTATTTGTACATAAAAAGCGTTTTTCTTTATCAGCGTCAGTTGGGGACTTCAAGGCTGAAATATTAAAAGCCCACAAATCTGAGCATGTGCAGTGAGAAAGAAAAAAGCAACATGTCCGATTCCGCTGTTTTGTCCATCACGATTGCAATATAGTGTTGTAGTAGTGATGCAAAATTAGATCTAAATCAAATCTTAAAATTTGAATATATGTTCGACTTTTGAAATTTAAGGTTCAGAGTCCATGTGCAGGCATTTTGTCCAAAGGCCTTGCACCTACATGTGATGTATATATAATCGCGGTCCTTCTTGTCACCACTTATTTCCCGAATTGGGATGCAGAGTATATGCCAGAAGTGCACCGCCCTCCTCCGTGGCCCTGTGCCCTTATTAAATGGGGAGGGGTGTTTGTGAGTTTGCAATGCGATAATGCAGAGCAGCAACATTTAAAAAAAATTAGAAAGCAAATGTGCGAGGCACAGCTGACGCATAACACGTTTAGCTTCCGCGGAAAAAATGCCACCTCAGCGTCTCTTAGCCGAAGGTGCGAACTCATCTACCCCTCCTCCCCAAACCTCCGCCTCCCCACAGTGGCAATCACCAACAGTCCATCAGTGCCGTGGCATTAATGGGCCAGCCCCATGCCCCCCCTTGGGTATTGTCGTATAATTACTGGGCATTTGGCCTCAGGGCCACTCCGACGTCCACGCTGAGCGCTTTCCCCAGGAGGGGCATCTCAAATTGCACCGAGAGGGACTTCCGCCATTTGAATCCCTGTTTTGTTTAAGCCGTACGTGGACGGCAGCTGGCTCACACGCGCAGGCCCGCAATGCGCGTAGGAATATCGCGGGATCCGTACTTCATACATCGCAGTGAATTGTACAAGTTGTAGCCGTGTGATCCCCCCGAGGATGTAGGCCTCGGAAAGGTCTGAGGCCCAACAGGGGCGAAATCTGGCCCCTATGGTGACAATAATAATACTTAAGGCTTGGGGGGGGGGGGTTAATCTGCAATGTATTGTGGGGGGGGGGATCCGACCAGCATGATTACATTGGACCTGAATTCCCATTGGGGCTCTATATGTTAAAGGATGCAGGCTGGATTATAGGCCCACCATATGGATATGCTGCGATGATGGAGAGACATCCCTGATGGAGCAGCGGCGTGCCGTCACTACAAGCAAGGCAGGCCAAAATTGACATCATTAACACAACAATGTGGACGCGATGGCTCTCCTAACATCTACGAGCGATGTTCCGTCCCATAAAGCGTCCGATGTCGCCTGTGTGCTTCCATTTTGTGTTTGTATCATATCTACTGCCCTCTTATGGCTGGTAGGCTACTGTCTCTGGGAGCCTCCTTGACTTGACTAACGCTTCTGTCATTTCGGCACGTGTGAACAGCTCGGGTTCGTCAGGCAGAAAGGAAGGCGGCATTTTTTGGGACATTCACAAATGCGCATTGTGGATAAAACCTGACATCTTTGACGGGGGGGGGGTAGCTTTAGCTAGTGAAATGGCGACATCCATACTACCCTGTTTACTGAAATGATCTCTGAAATGATCTCCGTCCACACTGGTCACCTGAAAACGTGTATCACGTGACCATCCACGTACACTGAGCATGTGCGTACTGGTTTAAACAGGAAGCAGATTGTCCACTCCGCAGCCGGTTTCTTGGTTCTTCTCTTGGACATGGAACTACTTCTCAAGTGTTTACAATGTTGTGCATTCACCGCTGGTCGTCGAGTCCTGACTGAGAAGAACCAATGCGGATCGTTTCCATTTTTCTAGCCCAGGAGTTTTCAAACTAAAACGGGGCGCGCAGAAGCGTTTCCAAACTTCGATAGCTGGAGGGAATAGCCTAGTGTCGTCTACTTAAAGAAATAAGAACATGACTTGACGAGCAGATCAACAGAGTAGTTCAGCTTATCTGCGGCCCGATGCCTTACGTATGATCTCCGAAGCTTTCAACCATATAGTACCATATGTATTGTATAGTCGATATTAGTTTCGTACCTGTTTACCACCTCTTTTCTAAGTGCCCGCTGAACAGCTGTGGCAAAGTCATTTCGCTGTGGGGATCATTTAAAGCTTCTTTCTTTTTTTTGATCCAGGTTCTGATAAAAGGCTAATGGGTTCATTCCACCACTGCTGCACTGTAGCTGTAGGGCGCGGTAGCTCCCCGGGCGCTCCGCCAGCACAGTATTGTATATCCTTCATACTGTTCGGACGGGAATGTTGGACGCGGCCCAAGCTGAGTCACAGGTTTCATTTTCCGACAAAGAGATCGTCGAGCAGGAAAACAAAACAAAAAAGTCGGGGTGAACCCTGGACGACGGGTTCACATTCATTTGTCTTAAAACAATGCTCAAGTGCAGAGATGTGCGTTGACCGAGTTATTAGTCCCTGTTGCTGTTGCTCATATCAATAGTGGATGTGATTGTTACCGAAATCAAAAAAAGCTTTGCACATAACTGTGCATTTGATGAGAAGCGGTATATGATGATGATGATAATGAGACAGCCTTACATATCGAGCCACTATCCGAGCCATAGGTGAATACCGCCTCTGAATTCCTCCCTGTACTGTGATCTATAGCAGGTGGTGTGTGTGTGTATGTGTGTGTGTGTGTTTTCCCAGTTTGTTTCTTTTTCTCACCAATCTTTTTTTCCCCCTAATGCAATTATTTTCCTGACTTACCTTTTGTATCTCTTTTTCTTCCCCTGTTACTAAACTGTGTCTCTTCCATTCCCGCACTTCTTACCCTTCTTCCTCAGTTCCTTGGTATTAGCCAATGCCTGTCTCTCATTTCTCTCTAACACACACACACACACACATACACACATACACGCACACACTCATTTTTCTTTGATGGGGTGCCGGTATCTTGCATTGCATATGACTGTGGTCTGGTACAGGCCTGTTTTGACAAATACCATTGTGCATGGGGGGGGGGCGGTTGGCAGTTTCTTCTGATGCCTTGCCAGTTCCTGTGCCAAACACACGTGTGTGCGCACACACACACACACACACAAACACACACACAAACCAGTGATTATAAACCAAAGCCCGACAAGTGGGGAGCTTATAGAACTGCAGGAAAGGCCTGGCACTCATCCACCCACAGGCCTCTTTTACCTCCACCCCCACCCTTTTCTGTTTAGCACACAGTGGGGGGTCAGCACACACACACACACACACACACACACACACACTCCATCCAGCCCCTGCAGAAAGAGCAGAGCTTCTGCGTTGTGTTTTCTTGGTATTCTTCTTCTTCAGCTCTTGCAGTCAAGACAGCGGTGCTGTGATTCTGCTGAGCTTTCGCTCTGACAAAGACATCTCAACAGGATCAAAGGGGTTTCACACACACACGCACGCATACACTCATACACACACACACACACACACACACACACACACACACATACACACACAAAAACATGCAACATGCTTCAGTCATGTTGAATCGCACTCTCGTCTTCTTTGTTTGATTTTATAATCAGAACACAATGGGTTATCTGAACGTGAAGCCACTAAGGGAGGGATGATTAAAGGGTCAGTTCACCTATTATCACTACTTATCTCTGGGGGAATTTATCCAATGCTGAAAGCTTGTTTTGATTTTATCCCCCCCCCAGGTTCTCAGATATCTAAAGCTCATCTAACCACCATTCCAACAATACACAGGAGGAGAATGGGAAAATTGAATTTGTTCTGCTCTCATTGTTGAATAAATAATTACCATAATGCTGCCATTCATTTTCACAGCAACTCTGGCATGAGTTCCAATAAAAACATTTGAAGGAGGATCAGTCCACTCTGTTTGTTTTCATAGTATGGGTGATGAACCGGTCCTTAAAGCATCCTCACGCAACCACTTTACCTTAAGACAAGAGCTTCAAAGTCATATTGATGGTATAGTTACATGGGAGAATGGTGCCTCTTTCATTCCCACACCCCAAACGCTTCTTCTTACACTAGCTCTGCGATCATCGGCGACTTAAACTGAGATCGGGCTCAGCGAGTTTAAACAGTATTGCCCGAAAATGGGATTGAAAGACATATAAGTCATTGAAACCCAGACCGGAATTCGTCTCCGATATTCAGCAAAGAAAAAAATATATATATCAAGACTTTCGAGCGAAGTTTGGCGTGTTTGCTTCGGCGACAGCAGGGATCATGAGGACGTTACACGCGGCTCGTCGGTGTTTCAGTTCAGTGAGTGTTCCTATGCAGTCAGCGCTCGTCACAAATGATTGATGGGCTTTGTTTTCTCAAAATGAAGACTGCTTGTTTGTTTAATCGCGGATATGTGTCATGACTGCAGAACAAGGGCAACATGTTAGAAACTGTCCGCGCTGCAGTGAGCTCATTGTGTCCCTTCGCCACAGCTTTGTTGTCTTTATAGTAGCGTACTGATACCTGAGCTCCCCTGCCCATATCACAAACACACACACACAACCAACACACACGCAGAGTGTGGAACCCCCACAGCTGGCCGATCGGCACGTGGCCTGACCTCATCTATTGAAATGTCAAGGGTCACAGGTTGCCTTCCAACAGATGGACTCTGTGTGTGTGTGTGTGTGTGTGTGTGTGTGTGTGTGTGTGTGTGTGTGTGTGTGTGTGTGTGTGTGTGTGTGTGCGTGTGTGTGTGTGTGTGGGGCTGATTGTCGGTGTGTCCTCACATGGTTTTAACATGGCAACAAACACAAAGGGAGGGGCGGCGAGGGGGGCAGGGCCTGGCGTGTGCCGCGGGTCACCACAGGTCGGAGGTCGGCCCCGACAGAGGCCAGTGACTCGACTGAGGTCACCAGGGCCACCGGCTTCCTTTGGCTATAGGCCCGGCCTTTTTATTGCTGCACCATCAGTGGCCTGGCATGTGTGATTTTCTGGAATGATTGAAGGTCCAAATGACCTTTTAATGCCAATTAAAAGACAGTAGGAAAAAAATCTTGAAGGTCAGGTTTGATTGTGTCGGCTGATATGCGCATGGGGTTCATGTCGTGGGGAGGGATAGAAATTGGCTGAGAGAGAGGGAGAGAGGCGATGGGTGGAAAGAATCAGCACCGCCACCACCACCGCCACCACCACAAAATATTTCTCTCCAGTATAAACACACTGAGCAGAGAGAGAGAGAGGGGGAGAGAGAGAGAGAGAGAGCATCAGAAAGAGTTAGCAGTGTGAGAGAGGAGAGAGGGAGGGATTTGGAGAGAGACGGCAGAAGGGGGGGGTGACAGAGAG
>NC_061526.1:13942500-14035000 GCF_022379125.1 Scophthalmus maximus | reverse complement strand
AGGGGGACGCTCCGCCCACAGCTCAGATTCCGATTCAGACGACTTTATTGATCCCGAGAAGGGCAGCTCATTTGCAGCTTCTCCCCGTCAAGGACACACACAAACAACATCCAAAATGTCACGTCAGGCACAAATCAGTAAAAACAGACAAACAGCGGTCAGTGTAGTAAGTATTAATATGTATATGTAATAGTAATTACAAGTTAAATAAATATGATTACAACTGAGTCCGGTTCTGCCAGAGATTTCTTCCTTGCTCATCGCTCAATATTGTGAGGTCTCGACCTCACTATGTAAAGTGCCTTGAGATAATGTTTGATGTGATTTACAACATACTATACAAATAAATTGAATTGAATAATGTGTTGAAAATTTGAAGTTCAACCTGCCCAGTTGGACGATCTTGTTGAAACTATACCGTTACTAACTGTTCACGTTGAAAGCAACTTGCGAGAAGCGACGTCACACAAGATTCTGACCCACGGTACGTGGTACGTGATTGCGGTCACGCCGTCAGAGTAAAAGTTGAAGAGAGAGGAGAGTCTCCCATTTGCTTTCGTCAACTCCCATTTGACAATAATTCAGTATTTGATTCACGACGAGTCAAATCAAAAGAGCCCCGAATCAAATCAAAAGAGCCTCAAATACACTTCCAACTGCACAAACCAAGGTCTGTGAATGTCGGGGAATGTTTTTGCTCTTTCTGGATTATGTTGCAGAGTGCGTGTGTGAGTGTGCCACACAAAAACACACACACACACACACACACACACACACACACACACAGGGTCAGTGAAAACAATAACGTGTGTTTGTCACAAGTTGGTGGCAATGAAACGGCAATATTAGGTAATAAAGTTCAGCCATTTTTTCTGACAATAAGTGCGATAAGTGCGCTCACACCGGCTAAGCCTCATATCAAACAAGCAGCATCCAAGCCGTCAAGGAAAAGGTCAGCTCACACAATAAACGACCTTGAAGAAGAACATTTCACAGCGGCCCTCTTCGCCTTCATTTCCAAGTCTTGTACCACAAGAGCTGATTCGGCTTGTTGAAAGCTGAAATGATGTAATGTCGGACAACAGACTCCTCACTGCACAAAGCATTGGGTCCCAAAGTTGAAAATATATTTCAACTCACAATAATACAATTTTTTTAAGGCGGTGGAAGACGATTCTTTCATATGTCGCTCTCAACACCTGCTGATGTGCGAGGAAACATTCACTGTTGTAAAGGATGAAAAAATGCTTTATATTTCTGGCTGTGGCAGGTTTTTTTTGTTTTTTTTTAAAACCCCGGAATAAACTGAATATACTAAAAACCAGAGGAACTGGTGGACAAAAAAAAAAACAACAGAAAGTCAGGCTACAGTAGCCACAGCACCGCCTCGCAGTGCTTGATTGACAGGCCACCGCCACCGCCATCGCCCCCTGGAGTCGAGGGAATGTTACGGAGTCATTGAAAGACTTATTATTGCTCCAGTACAGGGAAAGACTTCAGCACGCAGCAGGGGCCGAGCGTGAGCTGTCTAATCAGCCTCACCGAGGAAATCAAAGTGACTGGAGAGGAGGCCTGCTGCCGTCAGGGCCCTGGGTCGTGACTCTGTCAGCTGTCAGGTGTTAATAATAGGGGGGCCAGAAATTAGCCCTTTACTTTTCAAATATATTTCCCAGAATCCCTTGACAAGCCACCTTTGCTGTGGAGGACTCTATTGTTGAGAGAGCCTTTGCAAAGAGGGATGAATGACCTCTAACCTGTAGCACATTTACATCAAACCACCACACACTTTAATAGATTCTATTCGTGGATATTAGTCGTCATTTTTTGACGGCTACATCTAGATATTATGAACTTCAGCTTTAGCTTTGCACAAATTTGCACATTTGCTGGTTTCACTTGGGGGGACGACGATGAAATACTCTGTTACTGACTTACATTCAATCAAATCCCAGTATTGATCGTCTATTGATCTCCTGCATTTGTTCAGGAATAGCCGTCCAACGTATTTACATCCAACTTTACTCCAAATTTAGATCCAACTCTATAATATTTTTCAGTGTCAGTAACTCACAGGAATCAGAGCATAGATTTAATCCAGTACCAACTATCAAGTGAATGCTAATTCAGTCCCAACATTAAATGCTGCTGCAGCTTCACATTACAGGAAATGCAGCATATTTGTAACTGACCGCATTTGTTCATCGAAAAATGCGGTCATAAAGTCATTGCCCTTTCTGACATCTTTTGACAGAGGACCACCTCTCTGCCAAAACCCCCCGGCCTCATCCTCTCCCTCCTCTCCTCTCCTCCCATCCGCTCACCTCCTCCGCTGTCCTTCTCCTCCTCCTCGATGCTGTTCTTGATGCTGTCGTACTCCTCGTCGATGTTCTGGTTGCCCCGGATCTGACTGAGCACGCGGCGGGCCTTCTGGGTCAGCCCGCGCTGGATCAACCAGCGAGGGCTCTCTGGCAGGAACAGGAATCCCACGAACTGGAGCATGGCGGGAAGCACTGACAGACCCAACATGTACCTGAAGCGAAAGGGAAGGAAGGAGATACACTACTTAACCAGGTTTCAGAGGTTGTCTAATTACACATTTTGTCAAATTCCGTGTTTAATTTGAATTTTTCTTGCAAAAATATGATGTGTTCCTTCATTTTGCACTATTTGCCTGCAAGAATCAGGTGGTTTAATTCATCGAAATTATAGACCGGGACAAATGTCAAGGCTTTATTCAGCTTCTTCTGCTGAAAATAACCACAGCATTTTTACCTTTAACCTTGAACATAACAGATGTAGTATTGTAATATGTGGAATTATGTGCAAACCAACACACCAGTGAATAGAAGAATAGTGCAAAAGCATTCAGTTTGATAATTGGTCCTTGGGGCTGAAAAGAATGACATAAAAATAAAAAATAAAAAGCTAAAAAGCTAAAAAAAAGAATAAATAAAAATAATATATGCCTTTTGCAACAAACCCAAACTATAAAGTGTCAGTTTCTAGCCTCTCTGTGCCTCTCAGGCACACAAACAGGTTTTCAACTCATTACGTGAAAAAGTTCACTTTGAAAAGCCGCAAAATGATCTGGTAGGAAGGCAAAGCATAAGAGGGTACAAGAGAGGTGAACGAGGGAGGAAAAGACGGCAATAATGGCAGCTTTATCTTAACAACTCCTGAGGGTGAGAGAAAAAAAAAAATCCATATATTTTTACTGAAATGAACCAGCCGTCATATAGGGACGTTCTTCTTCTGGCATCAATCAAAGTCCGAACTCAATAAGTGCCTCCAAAAATCCATTATCGTGAGTGAATCATACAAATCTACGGACTTATAAACGGCCGCCGCTGCAGAATTGCAGCTGGAGCAAATCCTCGTGAAAAGGACGATTCTTATCTACAGTATCTCGCAGCTCGATATTCAACCACCCTGGAGGCTGCGAACCAGCAGTCGGTGGGACGTCGGAAAAAAGGACGCAAACGGAAAGCAGAAAAGAGGTAACAGATCAAAGAAAACAGAGAAAGAAGCGTACTGTATCTTTTCAAACATACAGTATGGCTGCTCTCAGCAAATGTTAGGGGCTGACCCATGCATGTGCTGACATTTGAAATGCGCCAGAATTCGATTTTCTGACATTAGATATGATAAGAACCTAAAGAAAAGCCACTAATAGCATATCTAACCGTACGACCATCACACAGGGCGATGGAATTCCTCGCAGACTTTGAAAAAGGTCCCTAAAATCTGTCTGCAGCTGTTTTTTTTATACTCTTGTAAGAGAAGCACATGTGCCCAATCATATAAAATGCAGTTGTCTAAACGTGTCTGACCTCCATCCGTCGCGCTGCAGGTAGCTGAAGGCGCCGTCGACGAGGCTGGCGGTGAACTGTCCCCCGGTGATGAAGAGGGTGTTAACGGTCACCAGCTGACCCCTGAGGTGGGGCGGGGAGGCCTCGGCGATGTACACGGGCACTGTCATGGAGGCGATACCTGCAGAGCAAAGGCGGGGGGGGGGGGGGGGGGGGGGGGGGGGTTGGCATGGTTAACATGAGATAATGTACTCTCGCACATTTCTGAAGTGTCTCCGAACAAAATGATCTCTGGCACTCGTAACTTGTGTTTTGCGCAGCAGCTGCGGTGCTTCGCTCTCAGTGGAAATACAGAGCTAGCAAAAAAAAAAAGTTAAAAAAAACAACAAACCACTAAATAGGTAATTTAGTAATTGTATAGTGGCTGTAGGCTAGTATACAGTGTACAAGTAGAGGTAAGACCATTACTATTTTAGGCTATTGGATTTGATGTCATAGAAACTACAGTGAAAATGACATTACCGCTGTCATAATCACATTCTTTTCATGTCTTTCTCTTATAACATCCCTTTGGCACAAAGGTAATTGACCTTTGACCCTGACATGAACAACAGCAACAATGTGGATGTACAGTTAAGTGTACACACCAGACACGGAGAAATATGAGAGTCCATCTCGGTAATGGGCTGTGCACTGTGATCAGGCAACCATCCAATCTCTCTCCCTCTCTCTCTCTCTCTCTCTCACACACACACACACACACTGTATGCACATTCACCATAACACACACACAAAGTCACTTGCACACGTGTGCACTCACATACACACAGAACAATCAAAGAGCGTGTTTGCCCAGGATGGATCTGACGAGGTACCACGAGACCTCAGCTTTCTGCAGCTGGCTCCTGATAAGCTCTATTAATAGTCCCCCCCCCCCGACCCCCACAACCCCCCACCCCCCCAACAACACCACCTGCCCTCCCCGCCCCTCCCTGCTGCCGCCACCCTGCCCTCAACGGCCGCCATGACTACATGGCTACCTGTTGCTATGGAAACCACTAGCTGGGGAAACTTGCCGCGCCGTCTCTGAGCGGGCACCACACTGTGGCAGCTCCGGGAAGACTAATCGATAACCAAGGGTGAGGAGGAGAGGATTCCTTTTTTCTTCTTTTTTTTCATGTTGGAGTACAAAACGTAATTCTATAAATAGACACTTTTTTTTATCAACTATACAGTAGCATGGGTAAAGTCCTGCAGTCACATCTCTGCGTAGTCTGGCGGTTCAGCGTCGAATGATCAGGGGAGAGGCACTCAGACTCAAACCAGTTTTCCAGCCAGCTGCTACGCTCGGAGATATCAATTCTGTCTATGCCTATTTTTTTTTTTTAATCAAATGTATTTATTGACCGTGCAAACTTGCCCTGAAGGTTTAGAGCCAAGTCTGTATCTTAGTTATGGCTTTAAAAAAAAAAAAAGGATAATCATCTGATGGCGGAAATCCAAGATCCAGATCACCGCCCAAATCCAATCAACTGCTCTCTGGCATGAAGCCTGTCTCCTCGGGGGCAATTGGATGGAAATCCATTGATATGCGTTCGGAGAGAGGCTGCTTATAAATGGAGTTTTATCCGTTGTGTCATGTCCACAGCACCCGTAGCGTCCGTGACACCACGGATAAGTGTCGGCACAAACTCTGCTGCTACTAAGCAAAGGCCTGCAAGACTACACCATGAAGCAGCACATGTTTGATTGGGGAACTTTGTGGATTTAGCAAAACCCACTTTCAACTAGCAATGTATAACCTTTCTTTAAATAAAACAATTTGCTGCATTTAACTGATCCTTTGTTGTTTAAGTTATAAAAGTAATACGTATGTTATTTTCTGGTGTCCAGGGCTTTGGGAAGCGAAAGTCCTGCTCATTCTCCGCATACTGTTAGATACCAGGAAGTCGGAAACCTTCCAATATTTCATAGTTATTATAGATCCTATTATACATTCGTGACAAAATCTGTCTCACAGGTATTGTAGCACCAGCTGCCGGCGCAGAAAAACCCCCCCACAAGATTATCCACTGAGACATTCGTGTGTGTGTATCTATCCAGGAACAAAGAGGATATGATTCTCTGCACCCTGAGTACTCCGTGTTTTGAAAACATAATCAGGGCTGCAGCTAATATATTTATTTTCTGATTATATATTAATCTGCAGATACATTCCTTGTTAAATGACAAATGGGGAAAAATACCTGTTAAAGGAGACATATTATGATTTGTTCAGTTTTTCCCCCTTTAGTGTGTTATAAAGGTTTAAAAGCCCAAAGTTTGCGATAACGTGAGCTCCTCTGCGGATGTTTCACTGAACATCAGATCATGTTAACCTACTCGAGAAATAACCCAAATTAAAATTATGAAATTTAGTATGAACTTTAGTATGCTGCAAACACAGCAGAAAATGATGGCAATTTTCACTCCTGTCCATCTCACAGCTGAAATGCGTTTCCAGCGTACGTTTCTATACTCATGTCACATTTTGCCGCCGCGCACACACACAGACATTGAGACATATAAACAGATTCCAGCAATTCCTCAAGATCTTCATCAGCTGCAATGTCTCTATGTGTATTCACCTCACAGAACTTGACCTCTTCCTCCTCCGTCCTTCTCGCTGCTTCGTTCTCCCCCTCCTGTCTCCTTGTTATGGCTATTTAAGCCATATGCGCATCACCATTGGCCATTTAAGCCATACGCTGCGACAGGCGGCCCCGTATGCTGTGTAACGAATCATTTCCATTTCACTCCGTGCTGCAGGTGCTGACGGAGAACATATGGTGCAGCCCAAGAATCCCTAACACAATTATAGGCCAGTAAAAAGGTCAACTACATAGGGTCTCTCCAGAGTTCACAGTCAGTTTATGTTGTATTGGCTTCAAAAAGAAGAATGTGTTCATAGTAAAGAGGCTAATGCCGTAGTTTCACTTGTATATGTTATAATTGCTATCTGACTTTTTCTCGGTGCTGCATAAGTGAAAGCGCGAAATGTTTGTAATTAAGTCAATTGCCAGTTGACTAACCAAGCGGAGTTGCAAAGGTGCACCAGAAGGTGAAGACGGAACAAAAAACATCTCAGCCAGTTTCTTACCCCCGCCGAGGAGGTTATGTGATTCAGGTTGGGTTTGTCCGTTTCTTTGTTAGCAGGATTACTCAAAAAAGATTTGGAAGGATTTGCATGAATGTTTTTTGGTCATGTTAACAGTGATTACATTTTGAGGGGGGGGGGGGGTCCAGATCTGGATCTAGGGGGGGGGGCTTACGCTTCTCGCCCCCATACTCATTGTTTTTTAAGAGTTACATTTCCTGATCCCTTCAACAGAGGCGACAAGTGCAAAGTTAAGGTTAAAGAATACGAGAATTCACTTTTCAGTTTGTGTAAACTAATGTCTTTGGTTATCGTTGTTCATGTCCAACTCTAGAGTCTAATGCTGATCACCGACACAAATGTAAAATATGAAACAACAGAACTCTTAGCAGACCCGCTAGATAGTGAGGACTCAGAAAAGCAAACTATAGGTTCAATGTGAGTCGCCCTCGTCCTTTATCAGTCTCGAGTATATTGGCTTATTATTTTTGAGTGAAGTGAAGCCATCTCGAGTCTTCATATCCCTCTGACGTTCTCCCCTGGAAATGAAACTGCACTAAAAACCAAGCAAAATTACCTCAACTAAAGGTTAAGTTTCCTTTCCTCACTTCGCTTCAATGTGATTCCCTTACAAACACAACTCTGCGCTGTGTTCACCCTGTTATTAATGAGCTGTCTGAGGGAGGCAGACACTTCACTAGCTCCTCCCTGGCCCGGGATGTAGCCAAGACACAGACAGGACATTTGTGTCTGCTGCTAAGTAGCCGGGTGTGATGGAGGCAGCTAATGAAGGGGCTAATGGAGGATCCTTGAAAATGCAGACGGAGGGGAAAGAGAAAAAAACTCCGCCAGATAAAGCTGCTGCCGCCTCTTAAATGGGTGCGTGGTGCGAGTGGGGATTGAATTCAGCGGTAGGGGCAGGAGAGGTAGGGCCCTCTCTTAAGGAAAATTCTGTAATTCTGTAATTTCACGTTGGATTACACACACACACAAAAAAAAAGTTTGTTTGTCTAAAGAGACTTGGCCCTTTTGACTCTGAGTTTTGTTGAACCTTCACTTCAGACAGCTATTTCTTCTTTTCTATAAAACCATCTTTTTGGGGGGGGGGGGGGGGGGGGGGGGGGGGGTTAAAAGCACAAATGGCAAGCCACAAACAATTCTTTTGCCAAACACTTGACATTTTTAGAGACGTGTAAACCAAAATATGCGCATACATTGACTCCTCATTAAGTCTGCACTTAGCCTCCACCTAGTTGGAGCAAGAATCGGGACTTCATTATAAAAACCAACCAATTAATTAGCGACAACCCCCGGGCAATAATTACATGTTATCACGGTGTAATTAACAGCACTATTTTTCTTTACGCGGGCCCTTCCTGTGTTCGGTTTCCAAGGACAGAAACAATTCGGCATTTGCCACTGCTGGACGATTTAGCCTGGAAAACATGATTGCACACACTGTGAGCGTGACTGCGAGCGCTTTTCAGTGTTTATGTGTGAGGGAATGGATTATGACCGGCGGAGGCTCCAAACAAGCATTAGAGCGCATTTATTTCTAACAAAAAAAAAAAGATGAAATGGCTCTTGTATTGGCCACACAACTCACTTAGAATCTGTCGCTTTAAGGGGAGATTCTTGAGGAAGCAGCCCTGCCACATCTAAGCTGAGAGTACAAAAAAAACTATTAAGCTCGTCTATCATTTTTTTCTCATTTTTTATTGATCTCTACTTAGTTCCAACAAAGCAGTCCCTTATTACTGTAATTTGAAATGCAATAATAATACAAATGTATAAACAATGATTATTAGGGAAGCAAACTAGATTAAGATGGCTCATTATACCCTTATACACTTACTTACTACCCTGACACAAAAAACCTCTCTGAGACTCTCTTAATATAATTTACTTCTAAATATCTATGTTACACTCATATTATCACAGATCATTTTTATGAGATATTTTCATGAAATCAGACTGACATTGATTCATACTGTTCTGCAATAGCCATTCGATATATTTACACTCTGTAATTATCTTTCTCCTTAGAAGTTTTTAATTGGCAGTCCATCTTTCTCACATTATCAGCCTCTGGTTTTATTTCAATTATTTATATATTGTATATATATATCTATATATATCTATATATCTATATATCTATATATATATATATATATACTGTATCTACATATTATACATGTGTGTATATATATATATATATATATATATATATATATATATATATATATATATATATATATATATATATATATATATATATCAGCTGATAAATTAATAATATTTTTACTCCCTAATATCGGTTTCGGCATCAGCCACGGCTACAGCTTCACATTGAAAGTGTTCAAATAGCGAAACATGGTGGAGCCTTGTATTGTGAAGCAGCCCCGCACAATGTATCTGTCACTCCAGTTAGCACTGACCACGGTCACTCACCAAAAATATAGATCGCGGTTGCAAATACTTTTGACTCTCTTATGCACGATATGAGATTTTTTGTTTGCCTGTAAATGGATACACTGCAGCGGGATGTGCTGTACTGGAAAATTGCACTTTTAGTAACCACAGTAACCATTGGCGTTTCCAAGTAAACCGACTTTCTCGAGATGTTTGCCCGGAGAACTATAATTATGTTGTGATGATGACATTCATTGTAATGGAGTCTGATATGAGTGACAAGGGTGGAAATGTGAAGCCGAGGACAAGAAGGTTGTTGGGGAGTATATAACGACGCTTATTGCAAAATAACTCGCTCAAGAGAGCTTAACAGGAGAAGATGTCCGCCTCGAGATTGAAACATCTTTCCACGAATATGCCGTGCTGCAGGAAAAACCTTTCGATTTGATTGCCGTTGCCAAGACATTCAATAAATCCTCGTCAATCCCGGAGAGTCTGGTTCAATACCGTCTGTCTGCTCCTACTAACAACGGCTCACATCACACAACAAGTCCCTGTGCTCAGGCAAAGGTCAGCTCAACAACAACTGGCCAGGAGCAGACGTACCAGAGGCTTATGGGTAGGAACACAGGGAGGCAGGGCATGGGTATGGACTTTCCTGGTCTGACAAACGGCTCCCGTGACCTTTCTGGGTGAGTTCAGTTCAGAAATGCTAAGCAGTCGCGGCCCCGAGAATGGCCCATCATGTTGACGTGAGCGTGCAGGTGACAAGCTTGCGCCGGAGTAATTGCATGCAAAGATAAAATGACACCTTATAAGCGTCTCAAGCAGCTAATCGTGGCGCCAGAACGTGTTTCATTATCTATCAGGGTCTGGCTCCCGCTTGCCTGTGTGATGACGATCACTGTATGGGGAAAAAGATTTTGATGGCAGAGTGGGGGAGGAAATACCGATAATGAAACAACCAATTATAATGTTACGGCAGAAATGACACGGGTGATTAGTTTTACTCTCTATATTAACAATCAGTGTGTGTGTGTGTGTGTGTGTGTGTAAGTTATAGCAGTATTTTTAATCCTCATTTTATGTGTTCGTTTGGCAAGAGGCATCATCATTTCCTCCCCGATTTTCTTTTTATAATAAAGTATTGTAAACTAACACTAAAATGGACTAAACTGGCGTTACTGCCACGACAGTTTGTGTTAAGATCCCACATTATTTATTGGGCTGGACTCTCCACTTCAAACTGGCTGTCGATGGTGCTTTAAGATTGTCCATTAACTATGGCGGCTTCAAAATGACAGTCAAATTTAAAAAAAAATATTTAAGTTATAAATAATAGGTACGTGTTTCTACCAGCAACAGGTACGCAAAAGATCTGTGAGGGGTTCACTGACTGCGGAAGAAAAAATAGCAGTGGGAATTCTTAAGTATACAGTACAGCAACATATGGATCATTTGTTACTCACATGTATTGTTATTGTAATGTAGGGAACAATAACCAGCAGTTATTTACATTATCAATAATGAATATTTTTTTATGATTCAACCATTAATTGTTTAGTCAATTAAATGCTGGGAAATGGCTAAAGTTGAATTGTAAGTTTGACAAATATGAAATACGAATTCATCCAATTTACAGTGACATAAAACAGAGAAACGCACCAAATCCTCTGTCTGAGTAAAGAAAACAGAAAATGTATAACAGAAATTTACCATTATGCATCTGGATATTTGAGGCCAACACTGATATTCAACAGTTTCAAAAAAATCTGTCAGGTGATAGCGTTAAACATCTTGATAGGGAACCCAAAGTTTTATTGGGGTTTTTTGGTTTTTTTTGGTGGGGGTTCCTGTGACCGAGCGTGATATTTAACACGTATCATCAACATGTCAGTGCTCTTTTGTGGACAAACTATCTAAAAGTGGAGATGTGTGAGTATATATCTTCAGTAAGATCATATTGACTGGCTATACCCCTGCCCAATGAAAACTGCACTTCATAAGGTTTCATTCAGGTTCTTTAAAATAACAAGTGGATGGAAAGTGCTTCAGGACATGGCGGACAGGATGCAAAAGGGGTGGGCACATTCAAATATGGGATGGAGAATTGTATTAACATGTTCTCCATCTCTGTGTTCCACAACAACAACTGGTACAATTAAACTGATCTGAACCATCCGTCTAATTGGTAACTACTCAAAATAACATGTGTTTTTTTTTAATTTAATCAGAAAGACTGGCAGCAGTTTGCTTTCATGAACTGCTCCCCGCTCTCTGGGAGAGAGCTTGTTTTTGTCAAACGCCCTGTAATTGCACTAATTGATTATTATTATGTTTAAAGAATTAGTCCATGGCACAGGGAGACTAAGAGAAAACATAGCAGCCAATAGCTGTCTTTACAAAGCCAAATTTGCTTAAAAACTCACTTAGTATGACAGGAAAGGCTCACATGTTTTATGAGCTTTGGTCGATGGTGTCTCGAAGCGTGGCTTCAGATATTAGGGCTTGTTTCTCGCCTGTTCGTAACGGACCTACATAACAATTAATCACGTGAAACACGAAGCTCTCGTTTAATTTTGTCAAAGTTTCAGTTGATACTCCACTCCGCGTCAGCACTCCCTGTCAATCAGCTGACCCAGTCAAAACAAACTACACCCTCACATCCACCCTGCATCCAACATGCACCGCGTCTTCCTGGTATCCTGCTTTAACCCGCTATCTCCTGCTTTCCACCCATGCATGCTTCCCACCTAGTGTAAAATCAACCCAGAAACATTCATCATCTGCCTATTCCAGATGCCGAGTACACACACATATGCTAAATAATGATATGGTAGGATTATATGTCACGCACCAACAACAACAACAAAAACAAATTACTGCTGCACACTAGAAGCATTAAAAAATGGCACTTGAAGGCGTCTGAATGAGCACGTCTCGGTTCAAACATCAAAAATGAAGGCGCTTTGGTTTGCGCAGGACGTAAACAGAGCTCTTCACTTCGGTCACCACCCTCTCCCCCGTCCCGTAGACTGACTGCGGATGAGAAATCGCTCGAAGGCGACCTCACGAAGGCGACCTCACTGGCACTAAAGGTCTCCTCTGCACTTAGTGTTCTTCATCCTTGCTGGGATAGCATCCGCCTCTCGTTCGTCATTCAGACTGCCTTGATCACCTAATGGCACTGGACCAAACTGAATAACAATCACCATGAGGATAATGACAGACAACGAGCGAGCTGTCCGGCAAGCCGGCGGCGTGCGACCAGAGCAGGCATGAGGGACACGCTGTGCAATCAGACGCTGTGAGTAATTGCAAACATCAAGCTCGAGGCAGGGAGAGGCAACCGACGGAGAGGCAACCAAGAAAAAACACTTTTAGTTGGGGGGGGGGGGCAGGCTATGGCACTGATGATCATATGACCTTTGAACTTTCGAGAGTGCAGGGGAAGTGTTAAAGCAACAACAAAACAATCCGTATCACATTGCCATTAGTGCTGCCAGTGGGGTGTGATAACTGCACTGATTTCCAGTTGAGAGCACCTTTGTCTTAAAGGCCTTTTTTTTTGGTAAATATTGCATGATTTGACATAAGACACGATCTGCCCTAAATGACTAAAGTGGGAACATTCTCCGGCGGGCGTCTGTTACAGTAGGGTACTCGTGACTGGGGGAAGGAGCAGGGAAACAGGTGGCAACTCCTCACCGAGCCCCACGCCGACGACGAGCCTCCCCGTCAGCAGCACCTCTTTGCCGGGCGCGCTGCTCAGCACGACGCCGCCGACCGCGAAGAAGGAGCTGGCCAGCAGAATGCACAGCCTGCGCCCGAAGAGCCCGTTGAGGAAGCCGCCGAGCAGCGCGGACAGCGCGGCCGCGGCCACGGTGCTCGAGATGAGCAGCTCCTGCCACAGCGCGCTCAGCTCCAGCTCCCGCTTCAGCAGCAGCATCGCCCCGGAGATCACCCCGGTGTCGTAGCCGAACAGGAAGCCGCCCAGCGCCGAGAAGGCGGCCAGCACGTACACGAAGCCGGGCGTGACGTCCCGCTGGAACTGCTTGCGCGCAGCCCGCTCCAGGTCCCCGGTGGAGGAGGAGGAGGAGGCGGCGGCGGCGGCGGCGACGGCGGGCGCAGCCGGGGCACCGGCACCGGCACCGGCGGCACCGGCGGGTGCGGGTGCGGGTGCGCCCTGGCTGCTGATGCTGGCGCTGGACGGAGCCTTGATGAGACTCCGCTCTCCCCGGTCGTCCCCTCTCCTCCACCGCTCGCCCATCAGCTTGCTCATGCTCCGGAGGTTGTAGTCATGGTCGCCCTGCTTTCGCGACATGTGGGAAGCACCGCACGGGACAGGGCTGCCGGCTTGTCTCTGATGCCTTTAAAAAAAAAAATGAAGAGAGAGAGAGAGAAAAGTAAAGAAAAAAAAGAAAACACGCACCCCCACCCCCCCCACCACCACCCCTCAGACTGGAGTTGCTGCCTGTTACTTTGGTTGTCCGGGGGTGAAAAAACTCATCCAAATTCAACCCTGGCTGCTGCGTAAAGTTGTTCTGCAGCCTGGTGCGCGCGCGCGCGGGTACGTGTGAGTGTACGTGTGTGTGTGTGTGTGTGTGTGTGTGTCAGTGCATCGCATCCCTGTGGCCCTGGCGGGAGAGCAGGAGGAGACTGGGGAGCAAAGGTAAGATAGGAGGAGTGTGTGTGTAGTGTGCCGGAGCAGTTCGTCACCGCCAGCGTCGGCGTGACGCAAGGAAACGTTGTTTTGGGAAGCAAGCATGATGCTGGAAGAGAGCGGAGGGCGTGGCTCATATCATGGACTGCTACGATTCAATGAAGTGCAATGCTAAAAATAAAAAATAAAAGAAAAACAAAGATTAATGATCTCAGCAAATAAATCCATATTAAAAATGATCGTGATCAAGGGTAAGCATATACCCTTTTTAAAACACAATCAATTGAAAACAATATAAAATAAAACAAAATATGAATACAATTTCAATTACGATTGAGATATATATATATATATATACCAAGATGCTTATTGATAAAACATATGTCGAGCAGCCTTCGTGTCATCACGCTCCTCCTGTAAAACTGTACAGCAGGCTTCCTCGTGGCACAACGAGGAGAACTGCTGCCCTCTGCAGGAAGGACCGCGGTCTTGCAGGTCCATGGAGAAAAGTTGAAAAAGGGGGACTAACTCACAATGTCTCTTAAAAAAAAAACTTGGATTTTTTCCCCCTTCAACACAAAGCAGTCTCTATCATCTGATCATCTGAAAGGACACCACGCATTATATGTCAGTGTTTATTTAGACCAGGAAATGATTCATTTCTTAGCAAGTCGAAAGATAAATGTTTCTAGAGTGAATAAAGACTAAAGCGATTTACATAGTTGATTAATCTGATTCAATCTAATTGATCAAATCTACTTTCACATAAGCAATAGACAATAAATGGCATTTTGTCTTATTATAAAAAAATCCTCCCTCATCTGAGCTCAAGCTAACGTCTCTCTCTCCCTTCAAAGCTCCGGACTGTTGAAGCACAAAATGTATCAGTGACCTCAAGCGAATCTTCATCTCTCATGTCCAGAGCTCTCGCCACACATTCGACCATTACCGCTGTCCATATACCGTCTCCATTATTGATTGCGCTTAAAACACAAAAAAAGTAATCTGTGCGATTGTGCTGAATGGCCACGGCCCGGAAAAATGACATTGTTGTAAGTTCATTCCTGTATCGAGGGCATCACTACGCGGACGGCGGTGTCACGCAAGGAGGAGAATGAGTATGGGCCTGATAATGGCCCATTAGAGAAGGAGAGCAACGGTGGATCAGGGTTCCTACACACACAGCCGTGCACGTGGTTTGATGGTGAAAACCTATTATGTTTGTCCTCTGGAAATTAACCTTTGTGACCTCGGCTGACACTGTCCCGCTCGTGTCAGGGCCTCAGGGAAGCTCTGTTTGTCAGTCAGGCCGCTGGTCTGTGTGGGGCCACTGTCTCCACCGTTGCCAGCATCAGACCGAGGTTTGCACATCTCATCATCACCCTCATACACGAGGAATGTCTGGAAATGAACGGGCAGATTCACAAAAACAATTTAAAAAACGCAAATGATGCTCCCGAGAGGATGAGGCAAACTCTTTCCACTCATTTGATATCTCATTACCTGATTGCTTTTCACGGCAGTATATTTGCTGAGCACATTTTTCTACGTCTCAAGAGGATACAACTAAATTAGTATAGCTAATCTAAGTAATTAGATAGGGCGAAGCACACTCAGGGGCTGCACTCGTACACCTGCACATGAAACATGAAGAGGCCGGTTACTGACCTGACATAAAGATGAGAGGGCTCCCCCCACTGGCTGTCTCTGATGGTATCAATGTTTGCACGGATTGGGCCACGTCTGCCAATTTGAAAACTGGTCTTTTCTGCCAGCTCCTTCAAAAGATAGTAAAATTCAGTACACACAGTGTGTGGTTGTATTTGTCAGGTTGCTTTTCCATCTTTGCTGTTGAGATATACGTTGTTTTTAATGTGTTAACCATCCTTACGTTGAGTGTTATTATCATTGTACCATTGTCCTTTTTTCGCGGCTGTCATTTTCATTTGCTTTGTTCGTTTGGGAGGATGTTTCACAGATTTGATCAAATGAAAAAGACCAAAGATGAAGATTCAGTGGAGAGCGCAAGGCGTTGAATGTCTGCCCAGTGCACAAATCAATATAGGGGTTGTCAGGGACGACCCATTTCAATCTTCAATAACTTTTTAGTTTTTAGACATAGGAATGTCAAACCACCTCTCAAGTGTCTGGGACATTCTCGTGCAGCTTTCACAGCTGTAAGTTTGTGAAAAAGGCCTTAACAAATCCCTAAGCATCCTTGTCAGTGAGCATTTTGCTTTAACATGCATATTTCAAGGTTTGCATTTTCAATAGCTCACTCCTTTATGAATTTAATGACATCAAACCACCTCTCATGTGTCTGTGACATACTCCACCAACTTTCATAGCTGTAAGTTTGTGAAAAAGGCCTTAACAAATCCCTTAGCATCCGTATCAGTGAGCATTCTGTGATATATCAAAAAAAATGGATATTTGCTTATCCTTTATGATTATCCTATATCCTTTATGAAACAAAAAAAGTTATTTAAAATAGAAATGGGTCGTCCCGGCCAATGCCTATAGTGACATGCACACTGGGAAGACGTCCATGCCTTGTGCTCTCCACTGCATCGTCATCTTTGGGGATTTGGATTTGATCAAATCTGTGAAACATCCATTTCTGAACGAGCTCTCTGACACATCCCAAAACTGGGACAGATCGAGGTTTAGACGCCGAGCTAATGAAGATAACAGCCATGAAAACTGACGAATGTCAAATATGACAATGACTTCCCCCCCACCCCCCGGTCTTATTGTTTTGCTTTTACAAGTTTATTGAAGGATAGCCTCTTGAGATAAACCATCTCGTTTTTCGAGGGGGTCCAACATAAAACAAAAAATACAACAGACAAATCACATACAACTTACATACATACATACATAAAGTCTCTTCCCTACCAACCCCCACACACCCCTCTACCCTGAACCCACAACTTTCGTACAGAGATTAGTAGTAGCAATAGTAATCATAATAATAATAGTAATAATACAATTATATAATAAGATAATTTTAAGAAAAGTGATAATAATAAAATAATAATACTCATAGAATGAAGTTCAGATTATAACAGATATATTGTTTATATTATATTATACCATTAAAGGCAGCAACATGATGTTTTGAGAAAAGGATAAATGTAAGTTCTTGAAGATGTGTAGCGAGTTAATAGTTCTAATGTCAGCTGGGAGAATATTCCAGTCAGAAGGTGCTTTGAATTTAAAGGCACCTCTGCCAATTTCTTTATCGGTTCTAGGAATAGTAGAATAGGGTGTGTAGATATATATATAGTACAGCTATATTTGATAAACCTACTGTATGCTAGTAAAATTCCAGGTAGCAACAAATTACCCAAATCATTTCCAAACAAATGAGCAGAGACCAAAGAATGAGCCAAGAAGGAGAGTGACTTACGTTTTAGGCCGGAAACATGGCTCCAGATGAATGCTAGCATTGTTCCATGTCTGATTGTTTGCCAAGACATTAGCAATAGGACGTCAGCTTGCTTTGCAGGTCCTCTGCCTCCTAGTGACCAAAAAACAACAACAACAACAAAACAACAATGTAGCATGAAAACAGGAACGTGCAAAGTTGTTTGCTAACAATGCTAACGCGGGACGGGTTTTGACACACATTCACAGTTATGCTCATTTTTTAACACCACTTCAATTTGAATATAGGTTTCACCTTCAACTATAACCAAGTTTCCAAGTCGTAAGTTATTAATTTTAATAGTTATACGCAGTGAATTAACTCTTAGGCACCAGTATATATACGCACACCAATTGCGAAATGCATCATTCAAATGCGTGACCCTTCCTGTCAGGTCTCAAACTGAGAAATAACTAACCGCATCCTGGTTCACGCACCCGGATCATTAACCTGTAGCCTCATCTGTCATCCGTCCATTCTCCCCTCTTAACCAAGAGTCACCGGTGTTAACCCAAAGTAATCATCTCTCCTATTCATAATGCGGGACTTAATGTTTTACCCATTAAAGGCGAGGTCGACGACAATGAAAATATTGACTCTCCTTTTTGTTCCGTAGGAAAAAAGTCCCCTCCGAAGAAACGCCACGATGGTCAAAGCTAAAAAAAAGGAAAAGTATCAGAATCAGAATCAGAATCAGTTTTATCGCCAGGTAGGTAACAAGTTACATACGAGGACTATATATACACAGAATTAGAAAAAGAATATGGAATAAAATAAAATAAAATGAAATGAAATAGAATAAAATAAGATCAAATTAAATAAAATTCACACTATTTACAATCAATTTACAATAAATATGCAGTCGGGCGGAACGCAGGTGGCGAAAAAAACACACTCCAAGTTTTTCTAACACATCTACAAAGGGAGTCTTTTCATCTATAACACAATAGAAACAGTAATAAATGCCGGGACATTATTTTTCTGTTGTAGACAGGCCGACAAAAAAGCAGCTGCGACAGTTCCGCCTGAACTGCAGTCCAAAAAGTCATGCAATGAATTTGCAACTTCTGCTTTTTAGAAATATATAAAAAATATTAAGGATGAGACAAACGGCATGAAGCACCGGCTCAGGCAACAATGACCACGTCACTGACCACGAAAATGACCATGAAAATGTTTAACCTGCTAGATTATGCAGCTCTGACAGAAACTGTTTTTAAAGTTACAATCCATGACATGCTGCCTTGATACTCTGGCTACAACATTTTTGAAAAATGTCAGGTCACTTTCCCCAGGGCTTGAAAACTGCAGTAATTATACCTCTTCGAAAATAATCTAATATGGGTACTTCAGCAATACGTAACTACAGGCCCATATCAAAGCTTTTATTTCTAGGAAAATGAGAGGGTTGTTCTTCAACAAATTCATGCCCTTTTTAGTCCGTAAATTTTTGCACCAGGAAACATGAGGTTAAAAGAAATACGAGTTTGGAAATCCTTGAGTGTTTGTTTTTTGGCTTTAAATCTTTTGGACTATGTTTGTGCATCCATTCGTGTGAGGGGTTTTTCTGACCTCTTACAAACGAGACCTCTCTTTGTTTGTCTCTCACGTCTCTTGCACATGACAGAACACACTCGCAATTTCCCCTGCAGAATATATTCAACCGAAATGGTTTTACTGTAAATGGATATTAATAGGCTGGTTAATCCCAACATTTTGTGATCATTTCCGCGCTTCGGCTCAATTACATACATTAATGATTAACTCGATTTCTTTTTCCAGATTTTTTGTTTCCTGGTATATTTTCACTGAAAAAAAACCTTCAGGTGTGTGTGTGTTCGTGCATGTGTCTGGACACTGCATATAAAGGCCTTGTGGTGAGCGGTTGGTTCAGTCCCTCCTGGTTTCGCCTGCTCTCCCCTCAGCAAGGGAGCATCAGGCAGTATGACCTCGCACACGTGGATGCTGGCGTTCTGCTTCTCACTGGCCTCAGGTACCATGGAATCTTTCATTTTGATCATTTAGAATATGAATGGATTCAGGTCGTGCAAAATTAAACTGCTATAATGTGACGAAAACCTGGAAAAAGGGTAGCCAAAAATTGGATGTTGGCAGCATTAATGATAAAAAAGTTACTAATTCAACATTTGTCCAATTCTGTATTTTAAAAAGTCCTTATTTTTTGAAGCCGTTAACCAAATTTGGCAGACTGGAGTAAGGACAGTAATCTGTATCAGTGTTAGATGGTGGTGGAATGAAACTTCTGTACTCAAGTACAAGTTTTAGTCACTAGTACTTTACATTCTGACCTTATTTCTACTCTTCTACTCTTACTAGTTTAATTTACCAATGAAGATTTTACATACATAACAATTTGTGAGGTTTTAAAATTTGATGGTGTCAACAGTTCATGAAATAGGCTAAATCAGTTTACCAACTTAACTAATCACAACAGTTGCAAATGCTGCTTACGCAATAATGTATCAGTAATCATAATTACTTAGTTTTGATTTGTTAGATTTTGCTAATAATAATCAAGTTACTTTGACAGACATAGCATTTTCATCACAATGTAGTATTCCTTCTTTTACTTCTCCACCATTTATGTGCATGATATTTGATCAAGCATTGTGTTCATTATAACAACAGGCTCCAGGCAAGATCCAAATAATTTGTGTTATTATTTCTTGATTTTTTTTATGAATGTGGAATGTCTTCCAATGGTTGTATTGTTATCAATGAATTAATAGTAAATATTATATTTCTCTCCTAGTTTTACAGGCAGGTGAATCAGTGTCAACAGCAGAAACCCGGAAATGTGAGTATAAGTCTGTCAGCGATGGATTTTGTTCTGTTACTATTTAATTAATATATTGAAACAATAACTGGTCATTATGTTGATTGATGTTTTTAAATGGCTAATAATAAAACTGAATCACATTTTACTCTATGAAGTACTTTGAATTGGTTTTGTTTGATCAGACACTTGCAGGACTTTTGGCAGCGGGGTGGTGCAGCCTTTCAACAGTTCGGCTTACCATGTGCGATCAAACTGCCCGTTCACCCTCACCCGCTTCACCCACAACCGGGTGGAGTGTGACATCACCACGCGGCGAGCTGACAGCGGGCTGCTGTCCCAGGTGGAGATCACCGTCAACAAAATCAGGACCGTTGTGCAGAGCGGAAGCATCCTGGTGGAGAAGAAGAGGTTTGGCCCCAGACCTTGACCCACCCTGATACCGATTCTGAATTTGCCTTAGATCAAAAATGAACCCCACTAAATCATGTTGTTCGGCCCCAACGACTACAGTAAGAGTGTGAGAAGGCATCTTGTGAGTGTTTTGCCCAAAGGCATTCCAGATCATTCACTCAAATGGCATTCATATTCAGCCACACAAGTCTTAGGCTGGCAGCTTAATGCATTCTAAATGGCTTCAGTGTTAGTTTATTATTAGCCCTGACTGCGGGACAGTGTTGCATTATTGATTTACAAAATGCTCTGGGAGTATTACTGGAGGTCATCAAAATCTGCAAAGGTGACTGGCAGGCAATTTTTTGGGAGGGGGAGTTTTCAATGTAACCATTGTTCATTTTTTTATGAACCTTTTTAGAACTGTACAATTTCTGCACTGACGCCTCTGTACGTTCATTGGTCGACAGCGTCTCCCTTCCATACGACCACACCTACCAGCATATCTTTCAGTATGGCACCTACATTAAACTGAGGAGCTCGCTGCTGCCTCTGTCCGTCACCTGGCACAATGTCCCTGGAGGTATAGACACTTTGGGGGTGAGAGCACACTAACAATGCATATCTCTCCGTCTTTTGCCGCAGAAATGTACACGGGAGAGCATGAACACAGACTCGTACTGTACAAAGCACACATAATCTTCAGCCAGATTAGTACTGCATTGCTTTTCTAATGACTCGTCCGTTGTTCAGGTGGAGCTGGAGCAGGAGCTGAGCACAGACATGACCGGACTGTGTGGAAAACACAATGTCCCAGGTATGACAGCTATATTTGTATCATAGTATAGTCTTGCACAAACACCAATATTACTACTAGTAGCAGCAGTGGATTAGTTAAAACATAACTGCCAGAAACAAGTCATAACTGCCATGTCACTGTCTTTTAAAAAAAATGATATGTATTGTCAGTTAATTCTGACGATCCTTTTTTCAACTTATTTGTTTTAATTCCTGCCTCGTGAAGCACTTTGTAATCTGGATTCTGAAAAAGTCCACTATAAATAAAGATGATGATGATGATCATCATTATTATGATTGGTAAGCGTTTGTTGACTGATATATAATGTTAAAAAATTCAAGCAAACTGGGCCTAGGTGTTCATAAGAGGTGCTCCTGAAAGGTTTTTCAAATAAAAATCAGTTTAACTAGTAATCTGCAAAATGTAGATAATTATTTGAATGTACAGTCCCCCCCATAGCTTGCTCTATGAATGTACCTTTTCATGTGCCATTTTAGGCAACAAGCAGCAGTTGATTGCAGAGAGCGTGCTCACCGAGGACACGTGTCAAACTCGAGATCCTGTCTCTGCAGTGAATCCAGTGAGTCGACTGTAGCAGTCACGGTATTGGTTTAGAACAGAACCAAGAGGATGTGGTGCCGATGTGGTCCTTTTCACTGAACGTAGTGGGAGAAAAAACACAGTGTATATTAACAGACACCACTGACTCTTCACCAGCTACATGTCCATTATTATTTTTTAAATTCATTTCAAAACTAAATGAAAGTAAACACTGCTGATTGAACGTGCACTACATCTGGTTCCAGAGGTTCTGATGGTTCTTCTGATGATTATTCGCAGTTATGCAGACTGTTCTTTTCCTACACCTTGGATTGTCTGCAAGCCCGGATCCACCATTACATCCAACTCTGTGAAGAGAACATTTACAGCCACGAAAGCAGCGAATACGTTGGCTGTGCGTTCTTCAACGAAGTTGTCCAGCAGTGTGGAAATAGCAGCTACATCTGGAACATATGGAGAGATGTGACCAGATGTGGTAGGTGATCTATGATTTGTCCACTTTTAGCTAAATAAAATTCATAGATCTGTCCGGACAATTTTCTTTGGTGACAGCGGATTGACGTGATTGTCTGTGTCTGTGGGTGAATGCAGCTCCGCCGACCTGCACAGGAGACCTGGTTTATGTGGAGCATGGTGCCGCCTTTGTCCCCACCTGCTCCAACCCAATCCCCCGACAATGCGGCCAGGACTTTACAAGCTCCTGTGTCTGCCCAAAGGGTGAGCAGTGTGCGACTGTGTGAATTGCAGTAACTTGTCTCTGTGTGAGTCTGTTGCCTAGCTGCTTGTCAACTGATGCTGAACATTGGGTGTAGGCACGGTGCTCGATGACGCCGCGGACGGCTTCCGCTGTGTGAATGTGTCCGACTGCCCCTGCGTGTTTGCCGACGGGAGCTACTCCGCCGGAGACACACGTAGCACCAAGTGTCAGTCGTGGTGAGGAGGCAGCAGAGAAATTAATGAAGTTTAAAAAGAAGAAGAGGTTTTTGATTTCGTTTCTCACTTCTCTTCTCAGTGCGTGTGATGGTGGGAAGTGGCGTTGCTCTGAAAACTACTGCCCTGCCAGATGTCTCGTCGAAGGGCAGTTTGTGACGACATTTGATGGCAAACATTATGTCGTCCCTGGTAAATGCACATATGTGGTGTCGCAGGTACATTTTTCCCACCACAGCAACATTTTGCACTAAATATATGATATTTGATACTGTGATACTGACTGCTCTTTTTAAAAAAAATTTCAGGGTCTCAATTGGATAATAACTGTTCAGTTTGCTGAAAAGGACGTGTCTCTGAAAACGGTTGTCTTGCAGCTTTTTCGGGTACGGCCAAGTCTTTCAGCATTATCTTCAAAAGCGCATAATCTATGAAGCAAATGTCAAACAAGAGTGTCGTGAGTGAATAAAAATTTCCTCTTGGATTTGCAGGACATGTATACATTCTCATTCAACAGTGTTAAAGTGGGAGAGGAGGAGATTACTGAACTTCACCAGTCTGGTAAGAAGAAATTAGGTCAAATATAACTACAGTATGGCTCGTCTTATCTCATATACTGTATTAATGTGTCAGTCTTGTTAGCCTTGTGATGCATTCCTATTGATTTAGTTACTCATCTACCAAGTCACTTTCTAATTTCGGTCACCTGTCAGACCATGCCCTGGTTTTCTGGCAGTCCTCCATGTACGTCCAAGTCCAGACGTCCTTTGGTATGAAGATCCAAGTCCAGATGTCTCCTGAAGTTCAGCTCTACATCACTCCACCCAGAAACCACACTGGCATAATCTCGGGTAAGAATTTCAGTCTACAAACGCACACAGGTCAAATATTTTGGCACTGGCATCGCCCCCCCCCATGGGATTGATTTTCATTTTGACATTTTATGAGCTGTCAGAGACAACAAAAAAAAGAAGCTCTCTATATTCTCTGAGGCATGATCCTTTTGGATTTGTTATCAGAGTCACCCTGTCTTTCAGGTCTTTGTGGCAACAGCAACAATGACACAACGGACGACTTCACCACCGGCAGCGGGATCATTGAGAACTCACCGCAGACTTTTGCCCTGTCCTGGAGTGTCGGGACTTGTGCAGTGAACATACCCACCATCTGCAGCAGCACAGACAGCGGTACCAATGAACAAAATACATGTAACATGAAATCTGAAAATCAAGGATAATTATAGGATAGAACTTTATTCATCCCATGTAAAAAAACTATTTCAAAAGAAGTTATGTTAAGAAGTAGACATGACATATACAACCATGTTACGTTTGGATATTAAAACACTGGCTCGCTTGCTTCTCTGTGATATTTTGACAAATACTTTACCTCCAAATGCTTTGGCAAACATTTTTCATTATTCTCGATATTTATTTTTGCAGAAATATTCGCTGATGAAAAGTGTTCGGTGTTGAACAACCCAACTGGGATATTTGCCAAGTGTCATGGTCATATCCCTACAGATCAATTCCACACCGTAAGCATTTACACATTAACCAAATCCTTGACAGATTTTTCAATAGTTTTCAGCAATGATGGGTTCCCGTTAACATGAAATCGATTATTATTTTCAGGCTTGTATCCAGAGAACTTGTAACTGTGGCAGCAATCTGCAGCATTGTTTGTGTGTCGCTCTGGGCAGCTACGCCAAAGCCTGCGCCGTTCTGGGTGTTGCAGTCGGTGACTGGAGGGAAGCGACCAACTGCAGTGAGTTAAGATTTTAATAAATAAATATGCAAAGATCAATAGACATTCCTTTTCTTTTGGCTGCATCCCACCACTGAACTTATGACCAAACTGTCCAAGTCATAACGGCTTAAACCTAAATTGGTAATTGCAAAGTGTAGGTAAGTACAAAATGTTGTTGTCTGTTTCATTTTGATCACAATGTTGTGTCCCAGCTCTGAAATGTCAAAGGAACCAAGGATTCTCCGACGACGTGCGGGCCTGCAACCGCACATGCCGCTCCCTGTCCGGCCCTGACCCCCGCTGCTGGGTGGACGACGCTCCTGTGGAGGGCTGTGGCTGTCCCGAAGGAACCCACCTGAACCAGGGACATGTCTGCACCCCAAAGGCAGAGTGTGTATGTCACCACTATGGCAGTACAACGCCGCCGGGGCCTGTTGTCATCGATGGGCGACAGTGGTGAGTTGATCCTCAAAGTATTTGCAGCCATATAAAATGCGCCAGATACCTTTAACGTTCGCATCTTGCTTTTGTAGCTGACTATATATTCGGTGTAGATATTTGCCATCAAAAGTTATCGGATTTTTCATCTCAAATCTAATGTGTCCTCTAAAGCCTCTGCGAGAATGGAGAACTGCACTGTTCCAAGGACTGTGGTAAATAAATATTTGTATATATTTTTTTTTAATACAACCACCACAAATTTCCATAACATTGTGTCAAATGGCAAATAAAACACAATTAGGGCACTAATATGTTACATGCATTTGATCATTGTTTGCATCAGGTTGTAGAAATGGGAAGGTTTGTGTTCACTGCTCAGAGTATCTGGTTAACACAACTCGAAAAACCTGTGACAGTCTCAGCAAACCGCTGGTAGGTGAACAGATAACGTGTATTCATATATTTGTATTGTTCATTCTTCATCTGAAAGCAGTAACTAGCTGCTACAGCTATAAGATTAATAACAACATAGCCTTTTCAGTATTTTTATCGTGTTAAGGGAACATATTTCTTTGGGTGATGTAATGATAAGATGACACCCCTGAAAACAGCTGTTACTGAAATCTGTCGTTTTATTTTACAAAAACTTCCTGTCATTGTATTTCAGCCTTATAACTTGTGTCTGAAACTAAAAGAGCTAAAAAGAGCTAAAAGATTTTCCCTCTGTGGCCTCTCCCAGGCTGCCAGTGTGACCTGTGTGAGTGGCTGTCACTGCCCACATGACCAGTACGAGGATCACCGTGGAAACTGTGTTTCCCTGGACAGCTGCACCTGTGTGTACAGCGGCAAAATGTTCAGCGCGGGGCAGCGCGTTAAAACCAACTGTAAAACATGGTAACATTGGCATCTCCGCCGCTTCACTACTGCGTCCATTCAAAATGTTCCATTCATCCGTGAGCTGTTAACTAGTTGCTTCCCTCTGTCTCACAGTATCTGTGATCAAGGTCAGTGGCACTGCGAAGACCAGCCATGTCCCGGGATGTGTCAAGTGTACGGAAATGGACACTACCAGACCTTTGACTCTAAGTGGTACCGCTTTAATGGACACTGTCAGTACACACTCGTAGAGGTGAGACCAAAATGTTGTAAAGATATGACGTTTGCGTATTATTTTGCATTGTACACAAATATTAGAATTATAATTTACATGAGATGTGGGACAAGCGGACTTCTGTTCCTCATTTGAAGGTAACAGTCCAGAGCTGAACTTTAATACACCTATTCCTATATTGCACATGTGAAGGTACTCAATTTCCTGATCAAATGTATAATATAGAGTCATTTTAAGATATAGGTTATTGTTGTCATATTGAGCGAAACACATTTTTTTATACCCTGCTCTTTCGAAATCTCAGGATTACTGCGGCAATAAAAATGGCTCCTTCTCTGTCAGAGTGGAGAGCGTCCCCTGCTGTGATGAGGCACTGACCTGCTCTCGCTCCATCGTCCTGGATCTGCAGGTGGATGATTTTCTCCGTGATTCCAATTTCTCCTCACAAAGTCTCTCTCCACAGTATTCTCTCCATTCATGTATTAGCTTATTCATTCTATCCTTTAATCCTTTTATTCAACTTCATATTAAAGACAGTAAATTGGTAATTGGTTGCGTTCCAGTAAAGTCAGCAATACATTGACTCGTTCATGAAATTGTTTAAATAATCTTCTACCCTAACTTCTAACTTCCTGATGGTCATTTCTTGTCCCATCCAGGGCACAGTCACCCTGACACTGAGTGACATGACGGTGACCAGACGTCTCCAAAATGGCTGGACTCTGCAAGAAGATTCACTTTACACCACGCACACTGTGGGCCTCTACATCATAATCACAGTGCCGAGCAGAGGGATAACTCTCATCTGGGACAAACACACCAGGGTCACCATCGAGCTGCATCCAAACTGGAGGGTGAGCATTGGGGATGTCGAGATGGATTTTGAAACTGAGTCGTTCCTGTGTCACGTCACATTTTCTTCCTCATTATATAAAACAAGACTTCGAGAAATGTTTCGTACAATTATCTACTATAGGAAATGCATTTTTAGACTTGTTTAAATTGACATTAACATTCATCTTTCTTGCAGAACAGAGTGTGTGGCCTTTGTGGGAATTTTGACTCCAGTGAAATGAATGACCTACAGATGAGTGGCTCAGCGGGTAAATTTGTTTTCTGTTCATCCCATGATGCAGAAATACTTTGGTCATGATGGTCAAAATAATACCTCCTCAAAAATCTATTTGTAGCGGTGTCTAGTCCACTGGCCTTTGGCAACAGCTGGAAGGCCGCCTCACCTCCATGTTCAGATGTGACCACTGAGATATTTCCGTGTGAACGCAACTCCTACTGCTCAGCCTGGGCCCAGCGGCGCTGTATGATCATAACATCGGACGCCTTCAAAGATTGCCACTTAAAAGTATGTAAACTTACATATTAAGCATGCCACTGACATCGGGATCTGAGGTTCAATTCAGGACCTCCTACAAATTTGGGTAGAAGGGTGGAATAGGGAATAAGGGTATAGTCAGATTGTTAATGAACCTATCACCCATTGGAGCTAAAAGTCAACACTGAAGATGTCTACTGCAATAATTCTTTACAGTAGCTATATACTGTAAGGGACACTAAACATGTAAATAAAAGCCATAATCTGCTGGATGATCGACATCCCATAGGTGGACCCAGAGCCCTACTACCACGCCTGTGTGCAGGAGTCCTGCTCCTGTGAGTTTGAAGGGAAGTTTCTGGGCTTCTGCACAGCTGTGGCAGCCTACGCGGAGGCCTGCAGCGACCAGGACGTGTGTGTCAAATGGAGAACGCCTGATTTGTGTCGTACGTTAAGACTCTTCTTTTTCACATAACGTTACTTTTAACAGTTCAAAAGTAAATATCCAAGTTCAATTTCAAAAATTGATTCCAGACGTAACAAGCAATCAATCAGCTGCTGTAGCCAACAATCCATATGATTAAAGTGTTCTAATTATCATTGCACTTTGAGTTAATCTGTTTCATCATTTTGATCCTGCGATAATTTCCCCCTTAGCGGTCTACTGTGACTACTACAACGATCAGGGCCAGTGTACCTGGCACTATGAAGCCTGTGGCGAGATGCTCACCTGTCGCAAAGGCCACTTTTTCTCTCACAAACTGGAAGGTAACCTGGCTTTCTCAACTGTATAGAAATATAACATCTAAACTTTTTCTTAAAATTCTAACCCTGAATATAGAAATTGAAATAATGCTTAATTAATTAGGCATTGTTAACATTAACTTAAAAAACACAGAAATAAACGTTGTGTTTGTCCTTCGTAAAGGCTGCTACCCCAGATGTCCAAAAGATGCACCATACTATGACGAAAATACTCAAGAATGCACTACATTGAGGAACTGTTCCTGTAATTTCAATGACACTATTATTCAGCCTGGGGCAGTGGTGAAAATACAGTCTAATAACTGGTAAGATGAGCAATAACTGTATGTCTACATATTAACAGTGTTACATTGTGTAACATATGTTGTATGATTGTATAATTATACACTTAACATTAGTCATCACATTCATAACCGGATATTTCTTGCTTCTTTATTATTCTTGTCAGCCCCTGTGAAAATGGAACAATTAACTGCCGTAAGTATTAATCATATTAACTACTAGATGTGTCAATTCACAAGTGTACAAGAAAATATGAGGAAGGTGTTTTAGATTATTTTAGAGTGTTTTACAGAACCTGCTGTCAAAATACCAGAGCTTACTACAACCTCTACCCAACAGCTCCTCCACCTACGACTACACCTCCCATCACCCCTACATCACGCATTCCCATTACAACAGCCTCAACCTCCTCAAAAGGAACTGGGCCTTCTGCTACACCGACGACTACATCTGCTTTAACTACGGCTGAAACATGGTCAACAAAGCCTTCAACCACCCCAACACCACTGACGACCATTACCAATGTCTCAACTACCACTGAAACGTGGACAACAATGCCTTCAACCACCCCAACACCACTGACGACCATTACCAATGACTCAACTACCAGGGAAGTATGGACAACAACGCCTTCCACTACTTCTACACCAACAACTACATCTCCCACTACTACCACTGAAACGTGGACAACACCTACCATTTCTTCTACACCAACGACTACAACTGCCAGAACTACGACTGAAGCATGGACAACACTGTCTTCAACCACCCCAACACCACTGACGACCATTACCAATGTCTCAACTACTACTGAAGTATGGACAACACCTTCCACTACTTCTACACCAACAACTACAACTCCCACTACTACCACTGAAACATGGACAACAACACCTTCCACTACTTCTACACCAACGACTACAACTGCCACAACTACCACTGAAACATGGACAACAATGCCTTCAACCACCCGAACACCACTGACGACCATTACCAATGACTCAACTACCAGGGAAGTATGGACAACAACGCCTTCCACTACTTCTACACCAACAACTACAACTCCCACTACTACCACTGAAACGTGGACAACACCTTCCATTACTTCTAGACCAACGACTACAACTGCCAGAACTACGACTGAAGCATGGACAACACTGTCTTCAACCACCCCAACACCACTGACGACCATTACCAATGTCTCAACTACCACTGAAGTATGGACAACACCTTCCACTACTTCTACACCAACAACTACAACTCCCACTACTACCACTGAAACGTGGACAACAACACCTTCCACTACTTCTACACCAACGACTACAACTGCCACAACTACCACTGAAACGTGGACAACAATGCCTTCAACCACCCCAACACCACTAACGACCATTACCAATGACTCAACTACGAGGGAAGTATGGACAACAATGCCTTCCACTACTTCTACACCAACAACTACAACTCCCACTACTACCACTGAAACGTGGACAACACCTTCCATTACTTCTACACCAACTACTACAACTGCCAGAACTACGACTGAAGCATGGACAACACTGTCTTCAACCACCCCAACACCACTGACGACCATTACCAATGTCTCAACTACCACTGAAGTATGGACAACACCTTCCACTACTTCTACACCAACAACTACAACTCCCACTACTACCACTGAAACGTGGACAACAACACCTTCCACTACTTCTACACCAACGACTACAACTGCCACAACTACCACTGAAACGTGGACAACAATGCCTTCAACCACCCCAACACCACTAACGACCATTACCAATGACTCAACTACGAGGGAAGTATGGACAACAATGCCTTCCACTACTTCTACACCAACAACTACAACTCCCACTACTACCACTGAAACGTGGACAACACCTTCCATTACTTCTACACCAACTACTACAACTGCCAGAACTACGACTGAAGCATGGACAACACTGTCTTCAACCACCCCAACACCACTGACGACCATTACCAATGTCTCAACTACCACTGAAGTATGGACAACACCTTCCACTACTTCTACACCAACAACTACAACTCCCACTACTACCACTGAAACATGGACAACAACACCTTCCACTACTTCTACATCTGGAGCGGCAGCTACAACCACGACTAATACAGTGACAGAGGAAACAACTGTTGGTAAAGAGTTGTTTTGTGTTTTTCATCTGCATATCTCTCTGTTTTTGACAGTTATCCTACAAGATTTCCTCAAATGACCGAAATAATGTGTTTGTATTTTTGTCTGTTCACTACCATGTGCAATCGTTGTTACCACGTCATCAGTGTGCAAGCCGTGTAGAGACCTGAAGAGGAAAAAAACATGGGCTTGCGGCGAGATGTGGATAGAGGACTGTTTCCATATGACGTGTACAAATGGGAAGATAGAGTTGACCCCGGTGGATTGTCCAGAGCCGATAGTTCCCGTCTGTCCCAGAGATCAAGTCACAAAAGTCTCAGATGGCTGCTGTGAAACATGGAAATGTGACTGTAAGTGTATCTTGTCTGTCTCTTTTTATCCCTCAGTTATCGTCATTTGTCTTCATAGTAACATTTGCCTCTACACATTTAGGTTTGATAGGTTATATTTTATTTTGACTCTACTGTTCCATAGAAAAGTATTACATTATCATCAAAACCCTAATGTGAACTTATAAGTAGACTTAACACTAGCACCTCTTGAGTCTACTTTGACCTAAATGCCAATCTCTCGGGCTAGGCCGCAAGTGGGTCTTGTTTTTCTGTCCATATCCACTAAAATCCCAAATGATCCTTTCTCAAATCCTCCTTAGGTCGCTGCGAGCTATATGGGGACCCCCACTACATCTCTTTCGAAGGTGTACCCTTTGATTTTCTGGACCAATGCACGTACATCCTGGTGGAGGAGCAGTCACCACAACATAATCTGTCCATTGCTGTAGACAACTTCTACTGTGTGCAGGGCCTCCACGGATCCTGTGCCAAAGGCATCATCCTCATATATCAGGACAATATCGCTACACTTGGTATCGTCCCAAATGTTATGGCAGTACAGGTGGGGTATTGTACAACTCTGTATTACTTAAACATCACATTGCATCCTTATTGATAAGGATACTAATAATCAAATTCTCTGATACAATATATTTTTGCTTCAAGTATTTGAGTCTAACATGAATGATCTAATCTGCCTCAGGCCACCCTGAACAATGTGACCATACAGCCGCCGTACGAGGAGCACGGTTTGAGGTTTGAGACCACAGGGTACATGGTGTCAATCTATCTCCCAGAGGTCCGCTCTTATGTTTCCCTCAGTCCATCTTATACCCTGGTGATCAATCTGGCCATGGAACATTTCCTCAACAACACCCAGGGACAATGTGGTAGGTAACATATTCAAAGGGAAAATGTCCACATACTACTACTACTACTGTTCGTGTGGGCCAGAGAACCAAAAAATGTGTGTTTAAAGAGGCCAGAACTGTGGATAGAATTGGTGTTGATATTTTTGAGTCTTTCGATTCAGTGTGATTTCTTTTCAAATGTATGCAGGTATAATTGAGTTGTCAAGTATGTTTGAGATGCATCTGCAAACTGGATGTCCTCACTGATTAATGCAGTCAGTTGCTGACCTCTCTTTCTTTGCTCCAGGTGTATGTGGAGGCGGATCATGTATCCGTCGAGGAGGGCAGATCGAGGACGACAGCTGCTGTGATAAGACGGCCTACGACTGGGTGTTGGCCGACCCTCTGAAGTCATCCTGTGTTTCTCCACCGAGGGACGTACCCTGTCATCCCGGGCCAACTCCAGCACCCACTAACACGCCCATATCCACCACCACCTGCCCTGTGAGCCCACTATGTGGGCTGCTAGACGACCCGTAAGCTCCACACTCTAACACAAACTGCTGATCAGGGACTTGGTGACAGATTTGGTAATAAGTGCAATTGTTGGTAAATGTGCACTCGATCGCATGACTATATGGTATAAAAGTGAGGTATATTTACACTACTTTAGAACTACATTTGTGACTAAAGCTGCTTTCAGACATGCACTGAAGTCAGGGCATTTTCTTGAACTTTTCCAGAGGGGCTGTATGTAAGAACGCCAATGTCCGCAAATGTTGCAGTGAACATTTTTTCCAGTAGTAAAATTTCTGGAAAATGTCCGTGTGAGCTCATGTGAGAATAGTTTACTCTTGATGCAGTTTTTATGGTTTTCCTTTTCATTTCAGTGGTATATAAGTTAAGCAGTTTTTTTTAAAGGCACATTTTTATTCATGTACATTCTTTAGCTATCGACTAAAAATCAAATCTATACTGTTTCCCTCAGAGTCTTTTCGATCTGCAAGGAGTATGTGAATCTGCACCTTAAAAAGAAGAACTGTGAGTTTGATTCATGCGGGAACTCAGGCGGTCCTTGCTCTTCTCTCGAGCAAGCTGCCGAGGAATGCAAGAATGCCGGTATCTGCATTGAGTGGAGAAAACTGACAAATGGAATCTGTGGTATTTATTTTTTTTCTTTTTTCTTTTTTTTAAACTTACACTCAGTAAAGAAAACCAGTCAAAACAGATGGTGAATTGTTGTCTCAATGTATTTGCAAACTTAGGTTTCCTTGTTCATGTTTCAGATGTGCAATGTGCAAAGGGATTGGTTTACAGTGAATGTCACGACAAGCTGGATGACTTCTGCTATGGAGGGTTTGGAGAATTTACAAATAATAACGTCCTTACACATTTTATTTCACTTCATCCAGATTATTTGAGATCGTCGATGTACGTTCGTCACTTATGTCCTCTCCTCTGCTTTGACTGCACAGAGTGCGACATTCAGGGGCCTCGCTGGAAAAAAACAGTACAGGTTGTTTCTGTCCCCGCGACCAGTTTAGAGCAGGAAACCACTCCACCGACTGTGTGTCTGACTGTCCCTGTGAGTAACATGGTCACTGACAGTGATTTCTAGAATAATTTTGAGTGAACTCTCGCCCGGTGAAATGTGGAGTTTCTTTTTTATTCCCTTTCCCCACAGATTGTAAAGGACCCCTTGGAGAGCCCAGACTGGTGAGAATGGTTGTTTCATCAACACAAAAACTAATAATGAAAGCTGTAACTCTAAATTGAATTTGTTTTTTTTCCCCCAGCCTGGTGAGGTGTGGCAGTCGGCCTGTCACCTGTGTACGTGTAACAACCAGACTCGGACAGAGGAGTGTTTTCGGAAACCTAAGTCAGCTCCTCTCTGTGGCTCTAATGCAGTTTTGGTGAACACCTCTTGCTGTGGGGATCAGATTTGTGGTAAGCTCTGGCACTGCATCGTCAAATGGCTGTATAAAAGGTGTCAGATGTAAGTGTTTTCTATCGCTGCATTAGCATTTACAGCTCTTCAGAATCAAACTTAGTTTCTTTACTCAGCAAGAGCGTCTTTGACCTACTGTCAAAACTGTTTTTTCCTCAAATTCAGTTGATAATCTTAGTCAATTTTTCATTGATTAAAAAAAAAAAAAAATACTTGTATATAGCACCTTTAAGTTCTGTTTCAGAAACGGTCCTTTTCCTCACATTGAGCCCTCTGCACCTGCACACTGGTTACTTATTTTTTGTCATTTTTTCAGTCGAGAAGACTTGCAGTTATGATGAAAAGACATACAAGGTTTGTTGAGTGGAACTCATATTACAATAGTGTCTTTTTTGACCCCATAGAGCATTGTTCGATTTTGGTTGCAAATGAATCAATTCTTGTGTCTTGTCATGATATCATCTTTCTGTGTGTAGGTGGGAGACACGTGGAAAAATTCCACCCATCCCTGTGTCTTGTTCAGCTGCAGCATAGAGGGCATTGAGACAGAGACCAAAGTCTGTCCTCGGGAAAACTGTTCTGAGGTACCAAACACCCCTCCTCTCTTCTTTAAACCGTTCATTTTATATAAGCTTTATTTCAGAGTAACAGCTCGTGCATTACTTTATTTTCCCTCAGCTTGAGAATTGTCTTATAATGAAAATATATTGGTGGTGCTACTGACAAAACCGCAGAGACACTTTAGATGTAAAAGTACAACCATTTAATACATATGAAAAAAGTGAAATGGTATTTTTTTTCCTTTTCATTGTGACTGTACGATTTCAGACAAAAACACTTACAAAGCCGATGCGCTGAAACCATAATAAGTAATAGAGAGAAATAACATTTTCTGACTGTACCCTCTTGTGGATGTGTTCTGCAGGGGGACGGGGTTTGGGACGACGAGCACTGCTGCTTTACATGTGAGTTGAGACCTAATGAAATACTGTCAGTTACAACTGCTCAGCTGTCATTTCACATTTCGTTTCTTTCTATTTTGTCATAACATACCTTTTTATTAATGTGGGGCACTTCTGAATTGAAAAGCCAATAAATGGGAGAACTCGCCCCATCTCCTAACTTGATGGGGTTCTTATATCACATTACCCAAACAATACACTAACCTCAACGCAATACACGGAAATGGTCCATTTAGTAACTAGGGTGACTGAACAGTCCGACATGTGGTTGATTTGTTTTTCTAGAAATATCATTTTATCCGCCATAACACATAGTTAAAGAAAGTGGGGGTTAAAAAATGCTGGATCCTCTCCTTGATCTGCATACGCGCCGGTTTTTCCCTCCACCAAGTTTGTTGGAAATCGGTTTTCATAATCTTGCCGACAAGCAAACCAACAAACAAACAAACCCCAAAACAGTCGCCAGTGAAACGCCAGGAAAATACTGTACTTCCTTCAACTCCAGGTAATCAGAGCTGCGCTCCCGAGGTGTCCAGCTTCAACATCACCGTAGACAACTGTACCACGGTCATAGAGATGCCTGTGTGCCAGGGCCAGTGTGTGTCTCAGCCCAGGTGAGAAGACGTCCACAGTATCTGTCACGGATCAGTAGTTAGCACATCTTTTATGATTTTAGAGTCTAATGAAGCTCACAGCGACATGCCTCTGTCTGTCTCACTCTCACCTAACCGCGTGCCTCGGTCAGGGTGGTGATACGCGGCGACCTGCAGGTGGAGCATGAGAGCAGATGCTGTCAGGAGCGGAGCTCAGAGAGGAGATCAGTGACCCTGCAGTGCTCCGACCTTACCACCAGACAATACGCCTACAGGCATATCACCAGATGTGAGTTTCAAGCCTGCAACATACTGCGCTGAGACACAGACGATTCTGTAATGTACCCATTCGATTTCAAAAATCAAAATGTATGTATTCCAACTCAATAGATAATTAATTGAACTTTTTTTTTTCAAACAATTGCTGAATCTGTTTTTTAATCAAATAAAAAGAATCCTACACTTATCACCGACGTTTGTAGTATGTACCTTCTGCCTATGCAGTAACTTCATAAACACAACATGCCTCCCTACAGTTAATCTACTTTACGCTCACTCTTTCACCCCAAGTGCCCGTTGGCAGCTCTGGCTTCGATCACGCACCATTTGTGTGCAAATGAGCCTGTTTTCTCGAGGCTAATGGGCCATTTCACTCAGATGATCAAGAAACATATTGTAGCTTCCCAATAGTGGTATTTAGCCATGATGGAGCCATGGAGGTGGCTTTGGGTTTGTTTGTTAAGTTTTACTCTAAGTTTTAGAGTAATCGCGTTACTCTTGATAAGTGTAAATGGTTTCTACGAAACTACTCCCTATGAAGAAGCAGAACCTGTTCAAACCAACCGACATTGTGTGCAGTAACAGGGACACTCTTTTGTCAATATCTGTATGGCCAGAATAAAATATATGTGAGGAAGATTTTTTTTCTCTTTGTAGTTTTTACCACGAGGACCTCGAAAAATATGAAATTCTGCATTCCTGTTGCCACTGCCAATGTCAACATGCTCTGTAAAAGTTCTTTGGTGTGGAAAATGTCAGAATCAAATTATCACATGCCCCAATGTAACACGTCCGTCAAGGTGCTGTTATGCGATGTGCTGGGGAAACGCCATTGTTAGGGGCTATCAATGGGACAGGAAGACTTTGATCAGGTGTGGGAAACACCCAGTCTTACACAAGCTGAATTTCTTGCGGCGGAGGAAAAAACATTTCACTCTTTGAAAGCAGCAGACAGAAACAGCAGGCTCGTACAATAAGCCTCGGCCAGCTTCACGCTGCTGCTTGTTTGTTGTGCGTTCAAAAAGGATGGATGCTCGGGAGGCGTATGATGTTCACAGGAGCAGGATGTCCAAGTGCGCGCGAAACCGCGAATGTCGGCGTGTGTGCGTTCAGTGAACCTCTGAGCCTTCCGGTGCTCTTACATGCTGGACCTTAGACAACCAGTGCAGGGTGTGTGTGTGTGTGTGTGCGTGTGTGTGTGCCGGTGTGCTCGGGGGCCGTAGGGGTTTGGGGACTTTCTATTGACATGATCAACATGTGCACATGAGTGGCTGGGTTACTGATTACAGTTAATGCTGTAGCGTGTTTGTGATAAGACTCTTGCTCTATAAGCACAAAGTCCTGCCAGGGACAACAAGCCTCCGGCTACTTCAGCTCATCCCACCCATCCCTCACAGGACCACCGCTGCCTCCACAGGTAAATGCTTTTTTCTTCAGTTTTCCAACTCTTCTTACTCCTCTTCGCGTTCAAATGAAAGAGGAAACCTTTTTTTTTGTATTCGCTGGTGTTGCAGTGTAAATGACTGGTATATTGTGTGTTTTGTGATCATAAAACCGACTACGAAAGTTGATTCGGTAACAAATCTCTTGAAGTGCATTTTTATTACTCACATTAATTTCACACTACTGTACTTAGATTTGTGTCTTCTTCCTGTTACCGGATTTAACACAGAATCGTGGATACCGGTGACAAGAAGTTAATTTTGTTTCGAATTTCTTTTTACCATCAATTGAATTGAACGTAATTTCCCCCAAACTCTTATGCGCTCAGAGTCTCTTTGTGTCTTCCTGCAGGTGTTGTGTTTTCTGCCTCCTTGCATCTACCGAGAACACGGCAGCATCATGAGTGTGGAGACCAAAAAACCACGTGAGGTTTGCTGCTCCAAACTCAAGGTCGGTGAAATGTTAACCTTTCCCCGGTGTTCAGACGTTTGGGGACTATAGCTCACTGGGTTCACGTGGTGTCTTGGTCACTGTGTTGTGCACATGGAAGGGCTCCCGACTCTTGGCCGAACATCCAAAAGCCAAATGTGCTGTCGTCTTTTTCATCTTTTTTATGTGTTTTTGTCTTGGTTTGGCATTTCTCAGTGTTATCAGTGCCCTACGAATGCCGCAGCCGACTAGGCAGTAAAAAAGGTAAAGCATTAACGCAGGAAAGGCTCTGGGAAAATGCAGGTTAATCCCACACAAGTGGACAGGGATAAGGCAGCTAGTTGGTTAAATTGCTTCTGGGGCAGGATAACGTCGGAATGGTTGCTTTGACCCATATTTTATATCTAAGTCCCCTTCGTCAGTATGGTGACACCGTTTATGACATGCTTCCTCGCAACAGAGTTATCATATAAGAAAGGGGGCTATTATGATTATCATTATTATGATTATTATGTTATTGATATTAGTTGATATTGATTTCCTGGGAAAAGTGACGAGGGAAAAGTACGAAAATGTGAAAAAATGTCACTTCACCCTTAAACTATTTTATCTGCGGTCATCTACATATATTCACAGATTAGTCTCCGACCTATAACCCAGTGTGAATCCCTTTCAATTTTTAACTATCTTCAGGGAAAGGTCATGGCCGCACGCAACACAGAATTGGTTGAACTGGTAAAGCAAACAAACTACAACAAAAAATAGTACCATTTTATTTCATTTTCTATTATTTGCATGTGTATACTGTGCATCCAAAATGTTCTTTCTTTCTCCATTACAGAGAAAATGTGTAAATCAATATGATTGTGTCACTAATGTAAATCATATCAGACCTTTTAGGCAGTTCCTATACTTACAATATATTTTGGTGTTGTAAATTCATTTTTTTTTTGTTTACATTCATTCAAAATTGAAATTTGATTGATGTTATCTTGTCTGCTGCCACGCGTGTCAAGTTTCTCCATCCACACGAGGAACATGAGTGGTTACAAAGATAACGGTGGAGGATTTGCAACTAAAAGCACTTGATTTTTCTTAAAAAGATAGGAAGCAGCATGCTTGGCTATGGTTGTAAAGTCACTGTTTAAGATGAGAAGATGAGTAGTTACTCATTATTAACTTTTAATGGTCTCTACTTTTAAAGAGGCTTAATCTAATGTAAATTAAGATAATCCAATCGATGTCAAAGGCAAGTGTGAAGTAGCCTTAAACCGAGGTTGGTGGTGGCTCAGCCGCCCCCAAACATGCCTCTTGCCCACTCAGTCAAAAGTCAACACAAGAGATTATTATTCATTTACAATAAGCAACAACCCAGTCTTTTTTACTGAACCTGATCAAGTCAATATCCTCTGAACTTTAAAGACAACTTTTTTTTTTATGTGTGTGTGTGTGTGTGTGTGTTTTCTAGCTCTTCCTGGCCTCTCTGGCGTTTGTATATTTTGCCAAAGCCTTTTGCGGAGCCTATATGAAGAGCTCCATCACCCAGATTGAGAGGCGGTTTGACATCCCCAGCTCCCTCATCGGGGTTATAGATGGCAGCTTCGAAATGGGTACGTGCACTGTTTGATATTGTGTGCATCGTAGGTGCAACATCATATTACAAAACAGTGTGGACAAATCTGAGAGATGGAAGTTAGATTAATGTCATAGATTTAGCCACTAAGCCTTCTTGCCCCAAGTGAGATCTATATCACTCTTACGTCTGTATAGCAGCTTAGTTAACCAGCTAAATAATAAATAACTCAAAGGGGCAGTAAGCGATCGTCTGAGTCCATACTAGAAAGAGCAAAAAATTATATTTTCCTAAAGTATGCTTTTGAGCCAACTGTTAATTCATTCCTTCTGCTCCTCAATCGCAGGCAACCTGTTGGTCGTAGCCTTTGTGAGCTACTTCGGTGCGAAGCTCCATCGTCCCAGGCTGATCGCTATTGGCTGCTTGATCATGGCTACTGGATCGTTCCTCATCTCCCTGCCGCACTTCTTCCAGGGGCCGTGAGTACAAAAGTTTGATTTATACTCTCAATATTCCAACTTTTGAACAGTTAACATTGTGCCCTTGTTGAGGTATATTCTGCAGGAATTATACACATTAATTAGAATAATAACAGCACTTGGATACATAGCTGCCGTGGATGTATAAATAAGCTTAATATTAAGAGGTATATGTGGCACATTTTACTTGCACCGCAGGATTAACCTGTTTGGGGTCCTGTCGGCAAGAATTGTCTGTGGGGCCCGATTTGAGCCGCCTACGCTTGTCCCACAAGTTGAGCATAAAACTTAATTTACATGCCCACCGACCCAAAGTATAACCAGTACTATATGGTGGAATAATACCATCATGATTTCTGTGTTAGTGCTCATTTGAAATGTCCCACACGATTGCAATTTAAATTAGAACAAACATGTTAGAATTATACTAAACCAAATTTTGACACAAAGCCCTTGTAATAAGTTATGGTCAGGCCCCCATGCATGACCCACAATAGTCCCACAAATTCCTTATCATGCAGTTAATAAAATTTACACACACGGGGCTTTAGGGCCCCTGGAGGTCAGAGGCTGGGGGCCAGTTGCCTCTGCTTGACCCATTTGATAAACCGGCCTTGACATGGTATTTTTATGGCCATTTTCTGTTATGTTGTAACTCAGAATATATAACAGGCTAAAAGACAATGCATTACATTTTGGTGACATGTTTTGATAAGGTTTGGAGTTTTCAGGACGCAGGCACGCAGCAAAAGCACAACAGACTAAGTTCAGGCAGCCAGGCAAAAATCCAACCTCAAACTTGAAATGAAAACTAAGACCGCAAAACCACTGAAACAAAAGCAAGTGACCAATCCAAAATGTGAAGGAAGACCAGGAAACAGAACAGAAGCATCTGACAAAGGAGAAAGGGGAGCACAGGGAGTAAACACGCGAGGGAGGTATGCAAGGATAATCGGGTTCAGGTGAAACACGTAAGGCAGGCAGACACACAGAAGCAGGAAAGAGGACAAAGACAGGAAGTCATTTTAGCGAAGACACACAAGGCAAATCATTTCAAAGTAAAACAATTAATAAACTCAGAACATGTTGGCCTTCATTGACATTGCTTTGTCATGCTACTCACTCGCCCCAGCGTTGCTTCAGGTATCTGCTGCCCTGCTGTTACCCACGTTGGAATTGTCTTTTTAAATCGGAGATAAGAAGTACAAATGCACAGTCCATAACAATGTGCACATTGTGTGCATAATGCACATTCCATGTTACATACAAACAAATAATGCTTTCAATTCAGGCTTTTTCGTCGACGTCGTGAGTTTGGCAATTTTTCAGAAAATCCATCCAGGACATTGCTGAATCATTTTAAACAGTTTTTTTAATAATCCGTGTTGTTTTCCAGATATAAGTACGAGACCAGCGTGACTCACAACAAAGACAGCAACAGCACCGAGAACATCCTGCCCTGTCTTTCCAACCACAGCTTGACGGATATTGATGACACTCCTGATTTAGTGCCAAAAATAGGTATACAGCAAAAAAACCACCAAAAAACACTAACCTCAGATTCCACAGGTTTGAAACACACTCCTGTAACGGTGAAAAGGCCTTTGTCTATATTAGATGTTATACTATCCATATTACAATCAATGATATAAGTAAATTCACATGAACAGAAGATGAACAATGCTCAATATGTCATGGAAGTTCAGTTCTAAGTCCAGTTCCTCCTCGTTTAGCTTGTGAAAAGGCCGCTGGCTCGTCCTTGTGGATCTACGTATTCCTGGGAAACATGCTGCGGGGGATCGGGGAGACTCCCATCATGCCTCTTGGCGTGTCCTACCTGGATGATTTCTCCAAAGAGGAGAATACTCCTTTCTATTTGGGTTAGTTACTCGTTTTTTTTTACAGTGCTCTGCTGGTTTTTATGCCATTTTACACACGTTGCTCCAGATTTTATATTATACTCTGCTTTGGAGTGACTGTAATCTTTTATTCTTATTTTCCTGTACTGCTCCATTAATACCACCGCACTCAATCGCTCTTCAATCTCTGCCGTGTGCCAGCCTGTATCCATACAATGGGAATCTTAGGACCGATGTTTGGTTACATGCTTGGGTCCTACCTTGCCAAGATCTATGTGGACATTGGATCAGTGGATTTAGGTATGATGAGGGGAAAAAAAAAAGGTATAAAATGTGTTAATGTTGTATTTCTAACTCTGCATATTCACTGAACCTGCTGCATTCACCCTTCTCCTTCTCACAGACAGTATCACCATCAACCACAAGGACTCCCGCTGGGTGGGCGCCTGGTGGCTGGGCTTCATAGTGACTGGCACTGTGATCCTGCTGTCCGGTATCCCCTTCTGGTTCCTGCCCAAGTCTCTGCCCAAGCAGGGCGAAGAGCAGAGTCAGAGTAAGGGCACGGAACTGGCCACAGTGGCCGAGCAGGAGGACTTCCTCCCGGAGGAAAACCAGGAGCTTGAAGAGAAAGAGAAGCCGGTCACATTCCGGGAGCTGGCTAAAGGTACCGCGCAGCCCGTTGCATCTTTATTATTTCACGCGCCGCGTTATTATATTCAAAATTCAAGATCCCAAAACTATTTCAAAAGAAATGCACATCAAAAAAAGGCTTGAAAAAAGGTGAGACTTGTGAAATGTGTCAGTGTGCAAACAGATTATAGAGTCAATGTGCCAAAATCATTAACCAGCTACAATCAGAGCTAAGACCTGTAATCCTGAACCTCACCTGCAGCTATTCGCCTACAAGGAACCTGAGGCGAGAGTCAGGACAGGGAAATGTGTGGGGACAGTTGCCTAAGATAAGGTCCATTCTTGCCATAATATGGCAAGATTGGACATATCCAAAATGTACACCTTTGTTAATTGCTCTTTGAAAGAAAGATAATATTTAATAGGTAAACAAATGTACAGAAATGTTCTTCTTTAAACTTTGTAAGCAAAGTCCTGAGGCTACTGAATCAGTTTGATTGAACATTTCTACTCTAGCAATCGCGATAAGGGGAAACATCTCAATAAAACCTTTTTGTTGTTGTTGCTATAATCTCTCTTTGTGCTTTGTCCTCCACCAGACTTCATTCCGTCCCTGCGGCGACTCTTCAGGAACAGCATCTTCTGCCTGATGATGCTCACCCACCTGGTGGCTGTCAACGGCTTCATCGGCCTCATCACCTTCAAGCCAAAGTTCTTGGAGCAGATCTACGGCCAGTCGGCCTCCAAGGCCATTTTCCTCATAGGTACGACAGTGAACCCCCCCCCCCACACATTTACTCTGCACCCTTGTTACCAGAGGCGACTGAAACAATTATGTTATTGAAGGGAAGTGTGATTGTGATAGATAAAGCTGACTCCGAATGTAAGCAGCAAGTAGTCCGCTGTGTGTGTGTGTGTGTGTGTGTGTGTGTGTGTGTGTGGGGGGGGGGGGGGGGGGGGGGGGGGGGGGGTGGCGGGGGAGGCTATGATTAGCTTTTTATGGCTGTATACCTGCTTGGCAAGCTAAGAGTGTCAATTGTTGGGATGTGCATAAATTCCAATTCAATATTCTACATTTGGCTGCTGAACAAGTTTCAATGAAAAAACAAACAAGCATAGAAAACACTTATGTAATGTTATTTTCCTGCATATATCCGACACATATGTACCACAAGATATTGAAAGACACTGTTAATGAGCCTGCATAAAACAATTTACCTAAACTAGCGATTGCTAACTAGGATTACCTATACCCATGGGGTAAGGCCATTTATCCCACTATTAGAATTGTTTAAAACAAAGAAATAGGATAAATGGTTTAATATTTATTCAAATTCATCAAAACGCTGTTCATAAAGATGGATTAAAGAAATGAAAGGTTGTTAAAATAAAGGGGAAAAAATATTGGGTGGTTATAATGGCTGAGAGAAACAGATCAGTGGTTAAAATATAACATTTGCCTGAGTTCCCTTTACATTTCTACTCTTCAACAGCTCCTGTGCATGTGTGTGTTTCTCCAGTGTTAATTACACATCTTTTCATTAGCTTGGCCAATAAGACTTTTTCACCTTAAAACAATTCCCCCACCAGGTATACTGAACCTGCCGGCAGTAGCTCTGGGCATCATCACCGGAGGTTTTGTGATGAAACGCTTCAAGCTGGGCGTCATCGGAGCAGCCAGGATGTCCATTTCTGCCACCACCTGTGCCTTCAGTCTGCTCGCCATGCAGGTCTTCATGCACTGTGGAAATGCAGATGTGGCTGGTCTCACCGTCTCATACCAGGGGTGAGTAGTAGCATGCGGAGCACCCCTTTGACCTGCTCGCAATAACTGTATGAAGATTCTTTATCATTGTGTGTTTGTGTTGTGTGTGTGCTCGCTCCAGAGCCCCTGAGGTGTCCTACAACCAACAGACGATGGTGTCGCAGTGCAACGTGGGCTGCTCCTGCTCAATGAAGCACTGGGACCCGGTGTGCGCCTACAACGGCATGACGTACGCCTCGCCCTGCCTGGCCGGCTGCCAGACCTCCACGGGCACTGGCAGGGACACGGTGAGGGCCTCCCAGAGATGGTTGACCCGGTGGATAAAAGACCTCCGTCCACTACAGTCACATGTAATTACCCACACTTCCTCTCTGGTTCTCTAGGTGTTCCACAACTGTACCTGTGCTGGGGAGATGGCGTCTCCAGTCGTGAACATGTCCGCAGTGCTGGGCCAGTGCCCCAGGAAGAGCAACTGCGACGGCATGTTCAAAATCTACATGGCTCTGTCTGTGGTCGGGTCCTTCATTTCCGCGTGCGGAGGCACTCCGGGCTACATCGTGCTGCTCAGGTCAGAAACACTAACGCTTAATTTGGCAAATGATTCCACTGCCATTGAGCTGAATAGAAAACAGTTAAGCTGTGGTTTTCATAGTAACTAGTTTTACTCAATTTCTCTATCTGATAACTCACGATAACACAGTGTTAAACTGCATCTAATGCTGACATTAACATCTAATAGCTATATCTATATCTATATATGTATAAATATATAGATATAGATATAAAGAAAGATATATATCTATATCTATATATATAGATATAGATATATATCTACATATATACTTTTGCTACATGTCCCAGGTCCATACAGCAGGACCTGAAGTCCCTGGCCTTGGGTATGCAGACACTGATAGTGAGAACTCTGGGTGAGTTTGGGACCTATACTTCTGTTACATGAATGACATAATGTTGGAATTAAAAAACCAAACAACATGACCAGGCTTCTAATAAACCTATTGATCGTACTCAGCCCAAGTGCTCAAGTGTAAACACACGTGACCCTGTGTCTTTCCAGGTGGGATCCCTCCTCCCATTTATTTCGGCGCACTCATCGACCAGACCTGTTTGAAGTGGGGAACCAAGCAGTGTGGAGGTCGCGGAGCATGCAGACTCTACAATGCTAACGCTTTCAGGTACGATGAAGCAAGTCTCTTATGTCTTTGCTTATTTTTTCCGACGGACTAGCCTACTTCTAATAATTCACAGGCATGTTGAATTTGAACATTTAAGCAGGACATTTGGATTAAAAAAAGTGTCTCCAAATGTTTAAAGTTAGATAACATCCATACATCTAAGGGAACAGAATGCCTTCAGTTTTTTTTTTGAGTTTCAAAGCATTTCCATTTTATTGGAGTCCGATTTACTTTTTTAAAAATTGTAAAATGTCAATATTAACTGACATAGAATATTAACAACCGCCCTGGTGATAAAACATTGTTGAGGAACTTGTGGAGTGTTTCAAATAAAATTCCAATGCAAAAAAAAAACATAAACATCTATGGGAATATACTTTTATACACAGATTAAATAAAAAATCCCATAGAAAAGAATCCAAAGTGGAGGCGGCCGTGGCTCAGGCGGTAGAGACGGTCGTTCGATTACAGTCCGCATGCCAAAGTGTCCTTGGGCAAGACACACAACCCTAAATTACCTCTGACGGCTCCATAATTTAAGAGAAGCTCTTTTTTATTACAGTCCCTTTACTTGCAGCTGGTATAGCTTAGTTGATTACACCACTGACTTCTGGTACAGAAGGTCGGGGCACAATTCCAGGTCAGGGTTCGATTTCAGGACATCCCAGTGTGGGCCCTCAGGCAGTGCCCTTCATGCTATCTGCCTCGATAATTGTAAGTCGCTTTGGACAAAAGCCTCAGCAAAAATGTATGTAATGTAAAACACAAAGTGTTTCTTTTGTTCCAGAGTGACGTACATGGGTCTGATTAACGGATTCTACCTCCTGTCCAACGTCCTGTGGGTGGGCCTCTACTTCGCTATCGTCAAGCGGCAGAAGAAGCTGGCGCTGAGGAGTCAGGCCAAAGAAAATGCGCTGGAGGGCAACGGGGCATCCAACGGACACGCCAGCGTCAGCATCGCCGGCGGCAAGGAGGACACGGACAAGGAGAGCACCATTTGAGGCGGTTCGGCGGGGCAGGGTCACTGTGAGCGACACATACAGTATTTCTCATCGCTTAACCACTTGTGCTGCCGCCCAGACTGGACCAAAACGCAGTAATGGTACAGTGTCAGCTCTCTTCGGTCTTTAAGCAGTATACCTCTTTTTATATACAGTGTGTGTACAGTATGTGTTCAATATTTTGTATGTACAGTACATTGTTTTAAATACTAGCGCAGGACATCTCTCAAGTGTTGTTATGAGTTACTGACAAGGTTTTCTTCCTTGTTTTTTTCCAGTTATTGGCGCGAGAGAGTGTGTGTGTGAGATAATACAGCCCTCTGCATTGTCTTCAATGAACTGTATATTAATGGAGACACTGGTGGTGGGGGGAGTTTTTTTTTAGCTTGTGTGTAAAAGTTTAGTAACAACCGCAGCGAAGTAAACGAGGCATCTCGAATACAGTTAGTCAGGACGACCGCGTCTTTACAAGAGTGACCCCCCTCCACTTACAGTACACATGAGTGTCCTGTAGATGGTTCATGTTCCTGGCCAGCCGAACACGTGTTGTTCTCTGCTTCTGCCGGTCAGAGTCTGCGCTGCAGATTTGCAGAGTCACTGTCATTGTCGCTGCAGGCTGATCGAGTCAGCGAGAGAAGCGCAAGCTTCCCTCACGGAATTTTCAATTCAATTCAATTTTTTTTGTATAGCACCAAATCACAACATACATTGTATCAAGGCAGTAGTGAGGTCAATATTACAATATCACAGGGAAAACCCAACAAATCCCACAATATGAAAGAAACAGTTTGTTACCGAGGATCGGTGCCGATGTGTAATATGCGTGGAGTGGAGGCCCTGACACGATGCCAGTGCCACATGTGAGTATATTGTAAAAAGAATAGTTTTGCTAGTTATTCAAATTGCCCTTTCTAGCCAAGATTCCATTTTCTCGCTAAACTGTGCCTAGACCATAAGGTAATTTTCATGTGTTGGGTTATTTTTATATGAACAGTTATTCCCAGGAGTGAGGAGGGCAGGTGATGGGGATATTTTATAAAATGAGGCTTGTGTTTTCCAAACTAGCGATGCTACGGATGTTCAGCTGTAATACACAAAGTTAGGTAAAGCCCTGGGATTCGTCAGCCTTCGCAAAAAAACAACGACATTGCAGTTTTGAAGGATTTCAAACAAATTCTGAGATAAATTCAATTCAATGTCAGTGCTTTATTAATTTAAAAAAATCAATTATCTGACCAAGACCTGTTCCCTGGATTGTAGAATTCGGTTTGTTTGTCCTCAACTTTACCGGCACACTTTTTTTTATTAGTGCACTGATTTAGTCTGATCTTATTTTTGCCCTCGACCCCCACGTTGTAGACCAGTGTGACAGAGTCATTCATGCAAAATGGAGTCAGACGCTTTCCTGAAGTCAATTCAACTTTTTTGTTTGTTGTAAATGTAGGTTAGGTCATTCAAGTGTGAAGAGTGTGTACTGTACATGGTCTGTGGTGAGGTAAAAAATAAAAAATGTGGATAAACGTTTGTCTTGACAGCGTTGATTCGGCCAGTCGGGGTCAAGGCTTCAGTGTGTGCATCCACATACGAAAATCTGCGCTACAAAGCGTTTTTTATGTAAATGAGTGATATAAGTGATATACTCAGACGCTGGTCCCAAGGTCAAGTGAAATTTGGACTACGTCAGTACTTTACCTATACATTATTTGAGATGCATTTTATTTGATTCGCTGTCTGGAGTCACAGACACTGAGGCAAGAGATGGGGACATTTAGGCTGGCAACTTTCTTCTGTCTGTTCGCAACGTGCCCGTGCGCACCTGCCTGACACTGCACACACTTCTGGTTATATCACATCAGTTTACACAAACTCTGAAGGTCGTGAACGTTTGCATAGTCCTCTGGATGTTCGTTCTGCACTGTGGACCGGGAGGAAGCGGAGGGCAACTCTTCTGCGTGTTTTACTTGTAACACTGACCCTAGTTGTTGAGAATAAGAAATTATATTTTGATTTGGATGTTTGTATTGTTTCCACCTGTTCGGTTTTATCATTTCATTCTTTTTACAAACGTCCAAAGTTCCCGATTGTCCTTGAAAAATATCTGTGAGCATTAAAGACAAATTTTCACAATATTTCTTTTTGTCCATTTTCTTTTTTAAGATGTTCTGTCAATGCTGCATTAGGCCTGTTATCATGTCGTCGCTTTTTGTTTAACTTTATAACTTTTGTACCATCAACTGGACCAAAGCAATCTTGCAGCTGCTGTTTTTGTTTTCTGGCCTTCAACTTTACTGTTCTGGTCTACTGTTCTAAACCTTTGGCCTACAGTCACAGCCATTTTGCACAGGAAGGGCCACGCAAACAAGCACGATAACATGCTGCACGGTGCCTTATAGGGGGGAAAGAAGTTGCCGGAGTTGTCCGAAAAGTTGCTAATTCAAGTAAACGTGCAAAGTTGGGATCAGTGATTTCTACCAAACAGATAAAAGAGGACTACTCCCGCGTAAAAACCCTCCTTTACTTTGTGTGTTTCACCAAACAGGTTTTCTCCTTTAAAAGGATTAATCAAGCGCAGAGCCAACGTTTTGCCATGTGATCTAATGAGTCATGAAGGTCGTGGTCAGTGATTGTGATATTTTATGATTTGGTAGTGCATTTTATCACTTTGATGACAATGATTAAGAATTACTCTTGTGCAGATAAGAGGATGTTTTATAAATAATACAAGTTGGTAACTTTTATATTTTTATGCTTAATTGAAAATACATGATCTTCCGTGCATTCGTGATTTTAATAATGATCTCAATTTCATGTTTTGCCAAATGACATGAGTGTTCAGTGCAGTGTCTGGCTTCACCAGCGGGCTGTGCACAACTCAACAAAATATCCACAACATATCCACTGTATGGCACTGCTATTTTTTTTTATAAACAGATGTCAGTCAGTATTGTAGAATTTAAAAAAATAATGTGAACACGCCTTAAGTTACTAAAATACACAATTATCTGTACTAATTGACTTGGTGCAAGTAAAACTGATGGTGAACTGATGAGCTGTACTAACCTGCATTCCTGTCTCTAGCTGCACCTGAGAATAGATGCAGTCTCCAGGTCTGGAGCCGTAAGTATAATTTCTTGGAGAGGGAAACGGCTTCCTTTGCTGTTTTCTGTACAGGAATGCGACGACTCTAAATCCTAATCCATGGAATTTTTTGCGAAAGGGGCCAAAGCTGATTGCGCGACCTGTTGCCTGGCTGCCGGGACGCCCCCGCGGGTTACCAGACCAACAGAGGGGTTCGTTCCTCCAACACATCTCCACTGCCAGAGACTCCGGACCCAAGTCCAACTGATGGTCACAAATAACACCTCTTGACTTGTAGTACATTTTAGAATTTCATTTAAAATCCCGGTGCACACTTGTAGAGCCCTGCCCGGCCAGACCCCCGCAATATATCTCAGACGTCTTACACCACTAGCCGAACTCTTAGGTCCTCTACCAAGTACCTCGGACGTGTTTTAAGACTCAGGATGCTTTTCAGTCTGAAGCCTAGTCTCTGGAATAGTCTCTCTACAGGCCGGAGGTCATTGGAATCTGTGCACCCACCTGTTCAGACTAGCATTTGAGGGGGATGTGGTTTTATTTTTGATTTGACAATAATGTTCTATCCATGCCCCTGTTTTTTCTATTATTATCTCCGTTTCTGTTTTTATTTATTCAGAGTCTATTTTTCTTATATGTTTGATCTCGTGTTTTATCCTCATGAAGCACTTTGTGACTGGTGTCTGTGAAGATGCTCACTACACTGAAACACGCTGTTCCACCTTTGAGGCCCTTTATTAGAGAGATCCAGTCCAGTATCAGGTGATGCACGGGAGGCAGTTGGGACATTCATGAGTTTCTTTTTAACCAAACTTCTTAAGTTTTCTTTTAATCAAGAAACTGAGATATTACCTTATGAGGGGGGAGGGGGGGCAAGGGGCCTATAGTTTGGAAATGAATAATCTGTCTTCACCTAACCCCCTTCCCCACCCCCTGTTCTCTTGTTGCTGCCCCCCTCCTCGCTGGCATGTGTGTGCGGAATGAAAATGTGTGAGGCCCTTTTGTCCCATCGGAGGAGAAAAGGAGCACGGACAGAGCAGGTCTGTCTCAGAGGGGAGACTCACGTCCCCCCGGCCCGGAGATGCAGCAGGTATTTCATGTTTTATCAAACTTCCTGCAAACAGCTGCTTTGCTATAAAGTGATTTTTTTCTTCTTCTCCCATCTAATTCTCCTGTTTGCATGATGTGTGTGCCTCCGGCTTTGGCTGTGAGCATTAACCAGGATAAACCTGGAGGGGATTATTGTAATTTGTAAAACTTTTCTCTCAGGACAAGTGAAGTCAGGGCGGTCACTGGGAAAACGCTTTTCTCTCTGCTATGGACTCAACCTGCAGCAGCTGACCTTTTACCGAGCGGAGAGGATCGTGAGGACCGGACACTGGAGCAGCTCACTCAGGTACCGTCTGCTTTTATAGGTCCTCTGGTTTCACTCACTTGTGAGTCTGAACCGATTTAGCATTGGAAATGTTTCCATGACAAAAGAAGAAAAAAATGGATGCATCTGTATAATTTTGCTAAACTATATAGTTTTTTTTTCTCATTAGACTTTCTGTCTGAGGTTTTAATCTGTTATACCTCAACAGGGTTATATCGCAGTGAAAAAAAATCTTAAAAATGATACCCATTATTTTGATATTAATCATCATTCAAATAACTGCCAATTAACAAAAACTGTATATATTTTAAAAAGAGAACAAATCTTTATGCATACATAAACACTCTACAGTATGAAAGAGTTAAATGCATTTTCCTTATCTTTACATTGGCCTGACCTGCATTCTTTAAACCTATATATGAGTTCTTGATGCACTCATATAAGTAAAATAAATAATGGCACAGTGTAAAAATATGCATTCAAAATGTGTTACTTAGGAAAAAGTAGCCTAATGATAACAAGGTGTATCAAAAATATATACCCGTTACTATTAGTAATTGCTCATTATTACTCATTAAGTGTGAAGTAACTATAGACTGTATTTAAAAAAAAAAGGATGTATACCATGTTCATATACAGTCTATGATGTAGACTCAGTGAAGCCAATGCAGAAGTGGCCAAAACCTGTATTCTCTCGGACGACCAGCAGGGGGGCGACTCCACATAGAAGTCGATGAGAGAACGACTCTACTTCTCACTTGATTTATAACGTTAGCAAAATATTTTCCAGAGGAGTTTATGGTCTCAATGCACAGTTTGCATTAGGGCCTGGATACGTATACCGTGTGATTGACAGCTAGTTCCGTCGAGGGGGTGCAGGTCGCAGGTATAGGAAACACAGTGTCTTTGAGCCCTCAGTCAGGCCCACCCCGTGACCCGCCGCTCCTCCAAATATGGTTACCTCTGCTTTTAAAAGACAAGTTGGTGCTGGTCCAGATGCTAAACTTGAGGCTTGAAAACGGCAGTTTGTGGCAACCAATGGCTGGTTTGTGGGCGGCAACCCACAGAAATGATCAAAGTAAAGTAGAAGAGCATCAAAACTGTACTTAGGTACAGCACCTGAGTCGATCCACTGTCTGTCCCGCAGCCTATCTTTGTCTGTGACTGCTTTTCTCGCAGTGCCCCTGAGGGCTGATTCACGTAGGTCACACCAGCAGACGAACCATCGAGGGGCACAGAAGGATGGAAGAAGCGGCAGAGGACAGAGACAGGATGGCCAGTCACCAGGCCCTGTGTGTGCCTGACCAGATGACCAGCAGACGCCCGGGCATCTCCACTCTCAAAGTACTGAAGCCGTCTACGTATCAACACACCTCTTTCCTGGTTATGCACAACAGTTTTTTTTTATTCATGGTCTCAAGTTCATTCTGCTGATGCCCTCAGAGTACACTGCACTCGATATGAACGTACCGTCTCGGCGCATCTGATTGCTTGGGATGTCCTATGGGTTTTTTTAGTTTTATAGACTGACAACCTGTTGTACCCACCTTTCACCAGGTCGTGCTGGAACAGACGCCAGCATCCCTTCGACCCTGGTTTAGACGATGGATGGGTAATTGCTTAGATCGTGAGACGCATATCTGTTTTGGCGGAAAAAAGAACAACATTCTTTCCCCCCGAAAAGTGGGGTAGAATCAAGCCAAGAGCTGATCTCATGTTGTTTTTCGCAAAGTCTTGGCGGCCTTAAAAACACCTCCCCCAGACCAGCACATCGCCGCTCGTCGAACACTTTTCGGCATCAGTCGTGAGTCTCTCAGACTCGTCTGATTGCGCCACTACACCGCAGACATCATCAGCAACCTTAATGGGACGTCACTCACAAAACACTATCGACGCTCTGTATGACATTTTCGTTCGAGACTTTCTTTCTCAGCATAGGTTTATTTCAGCTCGGAGAGATTGGCTTGTAAAGTGAAACAACACATAAGTCAGAAAAATATTGTTTGATCTTTCCTTATTCATATTCATATATATATATATATATATATATATATATATATATATATATATATATATATATATATATATATATACACACAGTATACACACAGGCATACTTGTGTATATGTCATTTGCCTTTTGTTTCGCTTCTCCAGGAGAAATCATAGTTGAGAATCAAAGCCATAAAACCATTTTTAGTCTTGCAAGAATTTATTGTGCTTTTCAGTTGGATGATACTAATGTCTCCACTTCCTTTTTTTTCCTTTCTAGTTGTTTATCATGGCGCTGTCCTTCGCCTACTTCTCCAAGGCCCTGACGGGGACCTACATGAAGAGCTCCATCACTCAGATCGAGAGACGTTTTGACCTCTCCAGCACCCACATCGGACTCATCGACGGCAGTTTTGAGATGGGTACCGTCTGACTCCGACGCTGCCAATCAGGCCTCACTCTTTTTCTCTCTTCCCTCTCCTGTTTCAGGTTGTGATTTTGTACTTGATGTACCTTTTCTCCCGCTGCTCTCTGTGGTTCACTACAGGCAACTTGTTGTTCCTCGCCGTGGTCAGCCATTTCGGCGCCAAGCTGCATCGGCCCAGACTCATCGCTATGGGCTGTGTCCTCATGGCGGCGGGGGCCCTGCTCACCGGCCTGACACACTTCTTCATGGGCCGGTAAAACACTTGGTTTTTTTTGAAACCTTTGCACAAAAAAAAAGAGTAAATCTTAATCAAATCATGTCACAATTGTTTTTCCGCAGGTACAAGTACGACACAGTTATTCAGGTTTTTCAGAATGACAGCGTGAACATCGCTGCCTGTGTGGATCCCATGACAACACGAGAGGCGTCCGAAATTCTGATGGAGCCGTCATTAGAAGACAAGAAAGGTGAGACTGTGGGCTTTGTGATGGGATAAGATGAGGGCCTTTGAAATTATACAATTATTTTCCAATTTAAACCGGCCATAACCAAGATTTTGATGCAAGAGAGCACTAACTTCTGTGCCATTTGGCCACAGCCAAAGTGCAAATGTTTTTTTCTCAAGGTTTAGCTATGCTTTCAGTACAGGTACGAGGTGCTCTATGAATGGCAAAGTTGTTTTTGAAGAGACGTTCATGGTCGCCAGAGGCGGAACTGTAAACTATCGGCGATCTCCTGCGACTTTCCACTCCAGTGAACAGAGGGAGGTGGTTTGCATACACAAAGAGTCTACTTTAACATGAAACCTGATTAAAACGCCCCGAACAAGTCACCAGTCTTTCCTTCAACCATGCCTGGAATGCACTGATCCTGGTCTGACCTTTAAAGCCCCCCTCACCTCCTGTGCAGTGGGAGACGACGGGGGCTGCGCAATAACGGCGGCCGTTGGAAGTATCAACCCCAAAGCGTCACTTCTTTGGGTGACTGTTGCCTCAAAAAAACTTATTTTTAAACTGGCAGTCGTCCTATTTGGGACAAATCCCTCCATCGCTGTTATCAGAATTCAACAGACAACGGTATTCACACAGCCTCGCGTCAGCACTGCCAGTAACCGGTCTGTATGCGGACTGCGGGGCCAACCAACAAGAATAATGATGTGATCATAAGGTCATAAGGTAGATTCAGCTTTTATAAATATCTGCTGGTGTATTTTTCCCTGTTTTGAGGAGGTGAGCTGCAGCCGAAATGCAACTTCAAGCCTTTGTTTTGAGTCGTAATCGATTCTTACTCTCACCAAAAGCGTGTCACGCATTGAATTGGAAGCGAATGCAACATATGAATCCTGTTCAGCCACTCAGATGAGGATGTATTCAGAATGGAAAGTCCAGTACAATGCTGTGGTATGCAACCCTAAGAACCCCATCCTATTAAAATTGAGTATATATCCATACACTCCGGTGTGAGGCAGCAGACATTATTTCCTCTTCCTGAAGGAAATATGAGGGGAATAAAAAGGAGTGTTTTTTCTACGTTTCACGTATCCTAATATTAAACATTTACATAAACATGCAGCCAAAGTTTTCTTTTAGATGCAACATCATAAGAATCTGTGGGGTGGTTTGGATCGCCTACATGTGTAATGTAATACTGTCGCATATCATCACATGTATGGGATGACAGAAGGGAGACCATTTCCCTATTGGAATGTGAGAAAAGAAAAATCCCACAGTTGCAGGATGCTGTCTGACTAAAATGAAAACCATTATTTATCGTTGTTTATCGTCATGCAGCCTGCGTGAGAGAGTCTGGTTCCAACATGTGGATCTATGTGTTCCTGGGGAACGCTCTGCGGGGGATTGGAGAAACCCCAGTCACACCTCTGGGCATCGCCTACATCGATGACTTTGCTAAAGCTGAAAACTCGCCATTCTATATAGGTAGGACCTGAGGACTGCCCCGTCGCAGATCCCCGCACTCTCATAGGGTGGAGGTATTGATTTATTTTTCCTGATTGAATGTATCCGTACGCCTCTTGTATAGTTTAAACACTTCCAGGCCACTTAATACAAAATGTTAAACTTGTGATTGTTTTGCGATTTCAACAGCATGCCTCCAGACCATAACTCTCCTGGGCCCCATGTTTGGTTTCCTCCTGGGCTCCTACTGTGCCAAACTGTATGTAGACATTGGATATGTTGATATGGGTAAGAGTAAAAATTTGTCCCAAAATAAAGTCTGGTGTACGATACAGACACACTCTGCACACAGGAAGTGACAGACTACGGCACTTCCTGCTCCTCAGAGAGTGTGACCATCACTCCGCAAGACGCCCGCTGGGTCGGCGCCTGGTGGATGGGATTCCTGGTGTCCTCCGCCCTCCTGCTCATCTCCAGCGTTCCCTTCTGGTTCCTGCCGCGCACTCTGCCCATGCAGGAGGGGGACGAGAGCAAGCCGACGGCGGCGCACAAGACCCTGGAGGGGACAGGGGCTGCCCTCAACAACCACCACGACCTCAAGTTCACTGAAATCGCAAAAGGTACAACTGAAAAAAAGTTACACCAATGATGTTTTACATCCAGTTTGGTTGCAAACACTACAGATTTTGTATTTTCGTTAACTGGATGCCCTCCCTCAGGGTTTCTTCCGTCGCTGAAGCGGCTGCTGGGAACTCCCGCTTACTTCTTGCTCCTTTGTGGCAGCATCCTGAAGTTCAACTCCTTCATCGGCCTGTTCACCTTCAAAGCCAAATACATGGAACAACAGTTTGGACAGTCTGCATCCAGAGCTAATTTCCTTATTGGTAAAAAAAAATCATCTTTTCAACCGTGCTCTTCTCACACTTTGAGATAAACTGCACCAATCGCACATGGTCAACTAATGGTAAGCGGTAAGAACATTTAAATGGTAAATTGAACTCAAATCAGGTTATTGTGAGTAAGGTTCAGTGTTAGGGTATATATTGATTTATTTATTTTTTTTATGATTCACTACATCACTAGCTACCTCTCTTCTTTCCCCGTTCAGCCATATTTTAATAACTGCTACTGTCGGAGGAAATGGAAATATGAATCTACTGTGCAACCAATCACATTGCAACCATAGCTGCAGTTTTGCTGCCTTACCCTAGCCAGGGAGCAAGTGAAATGTGAAAATAATAGTGAAGAAAAACAATTGTAAATATGAAACATTAATCCAAATAAAGAGTACGACAGAGCAGCTCACGTAGCCATAACCTGCTCCCCTGCAAACGAATGCAGATAGTTCTACATTTGGCGGGTAGTGGGCTTGCTAACCTTCATGTTGACTTTAGGTCATGTCGAGGATCTCAGGACATACAAATTTCTCAAGGCAGATATTCACATGTACAGGGACTCCTTGTTGGATTCACAGTGCTTCATATGTCACATGTTTTTTGGGAAATTTGCGAAAAGACCGATGACCTCTCACCTGGGGTGCAAAAAGTCCGATTTTGTTTAAAACAAGTACAGGAATCGGCACATATTCTCTAATGAAGTTTCCAATAATATTCTCTTCGATAAAGTTCAAGAGTGATCCGAGAACTGCTGTCCCGTGATACTGTGAGTACTAGGCCCACTGGAGTGTTCCTCTTCCAGGCGTGTTGAACCTCCCGGTGGTGTCGGTGGGGATCTTCCTGGGCGGGCTGCTGATGAAGCGGTACAAGCTGAGCGTGGTGTCGGGAGCCCAGCTCTCCTTTGCCACGTCCTTCCTGGCGTACCTCCTCCTCCTGCTGCAGTTCGGCACCAAGTGCGACAACATTCCCGTGGCTGGCCTCACCGTTTCGTACAACGGGTCAGTGCCGCAGACACGGATGCACGGGCACGTGAACAGGACTGTAGCTTTGACAAAAATCATTTGAAATCTACATTTTCTGCGGTTGTTTTTTACTGTCAGCCCCTCTACTTCTCCTTTTTTAAAATCCAGTGTAAAAATATAAAAACTACCTTTGCCCCGCAGGACGCAGAGCATATCGTACGACAGAGAGATGCTCTTCTCGGAGTGTAACAGCGACTGCTCGTGTTCGGCAGAGGAGTGGGATCCCGTGTGCTCAGACAGCGGCATCACGTACATTTCTCCGTGTTTGGCTGGCTGCCTCGACTCCAGCGGATACGGCAAGAACACGGTAGGGCCGCGAGCGAGAACGCAAAAAACAATGCACTGTCAACCCCCTTATCACGGGTGTCGAGTTGATGGGTTTGGCAATTCAAACATGGCCACATTGAACTAAAAAACTATTAATTTTGGTATTGGTATTGGTATTCATTTTCATTTTATTTTCCTCACAGATGATGTTTAAAAGTATATGGCATATATATATATATATATATAACCATATATACAGTAGATATTATTCATAGGATGTATTTGAATATTTACTGTGGCAAAAACAAAGTGGAGATTTCCTGTTGTTCTCTCGAATACATGTGCACACACTTGACACGAGCAGATAATGGGTTCGGCAAAGCACGTATCATGTTTTAAACCCGAATTAGGTTCACGGTCTGTAACAAAAATAATCAAAGGTCAAAGGTCCACTTATTAGCTTTCAGCTGCATCACTCATCTTCATACAACAAAAATAGGCCTGTGAATTCATTATTTTCCTCCATTTCAACGCGCCCCCCCCCCTGCGACCCATTTATCCAAATATGGGAATTTGATATTGTTGTCACTTACATTTGTTTTACTTCATTTAGAAAGTTTTGCTATTTAAAAAAAAAAAATAATAATTTGTATGTAAATTGTTAATGTCTTAATTGTGTTACCATGTAATGGTGAAAGGGCAAACACCTCTTTGGGCAGACTGATTGTTGTGTTTTTAATCATCAGGCTATTGTTGGGTGGGCGTTTTATCTATGTGATTTTTCTACACCGAATCACATCCTGATCAATTTTTTTTATCAGGTATTTCACAACTGCAGCTGCGTGTCCGCCTCCTTCCCGGCAGGCAGCAGCACATCGGTGAAGCTGGGCCGGTGTCCCCACGCCAAGGACTGCAGCCGAAGTTTCACCTCCTACATGGCCGTGTCCGTCCTCAGCTCCTTCATCAACTCCCTGGGGGCCACGCCTGGCTACATGGTCATCATACGGTCTGCGCTCCCAAGGAGGAGATAGAGACTATTGGAGATGTCAATGTTTAGAATTTGCGATTCAGTGATCACATTGTTTTGATGGTGTAGGGTCCTGGTGACCTGGTGCTGTTTTGTAATTACAGATGCATCACACCAGAGCTCAAATCACTTGCATTGGGTATCCAGGCCTTGGCAACCAGGACTCTTGGTGAGCCTCATTACTTTCATTTGCATGGAAATCTTGCTTCATCTGTTTGATTTGAATTAGTTTTTTCCCCCAATGTCAGTAGTGGCTCGGATAGGTCCCAATCTAAATATCACTCCTTTGAATAAAAAATAGTCTAGTTTGAATGCAAATAGTTTGGTTTGTCAAAATGAGACAATATGAGAAAATATGTTTGGGGGAGGACACAATATTTGTCTGTTGCGTTGTATTCCATTGTTGTAACTGTACACATACGTTGTCTGCAGGTGGGATTCCTGCACCAGTGTACTTTGGGGCCCTGATTGATTCGACTTGCCTGAAGTGGTCGATCAAGAAGTGTGGGGGCAGGGGCGCCTGTCGCATTTATGACTCCGATTTGTACAGGTATGTCCCGGGCAACAAATGTGGGAATAGAATCGTGATTGCTAATGAGACTCCTTGAAAGCACCGAGTGGTATTATTATGGTTATTACGTATAATTATCTACCTAAGATTCATTACGCTCATCGCTTTCTGTTATATTTTCAGGATCATCTTCCTGGGTCTGATCACTTGTCTCAGTGGTTCCTCGTACTTATTCATCGTTGCCGTCATCGTCCTCCTCAGGAGACAGTTTCGAAAGCCCGAGCGGGAAATGGAGAAACAACAACCCGCAGCCTCGAATGAAATCGAACTCGAGGCCCCGTCGAACCTCGCCGAGGGCCAGCCCGGCGCCCCTCAAACTCCCAAGCCGCCTCACGGCGCACGACTTTGGGTGAGAACAGCCACAGAGCCGGAGGAGGGAGGGGAGGTTCATGAGACGGAGCGGATCGCCGAAGACAGTGGACTCAGCTGCACAAATAACACCCACTGCCTGACGGAGACCACTGTTGAGCTCTCTCCTCCTCCAACTGACAGAGCAAAGTCAGAGCTACAGGGGCTGAAGCCAGAGGAGGAGGACAAAGAGCGTAAGGACGAGGCCTCGACGGAGACAAATGCACAGGTGGAGGAAGAGAGCACAGGACACAAGGACGCGCCGCAGAAGGTAACACCACACTGCGAAGGAACTGACGGCCCACGAAACTAGGCCAAAGGGGACCAGTGGAAGTGTTTGGCCAAATGTCACATTTACATGGATTGTCAAGAGGGACATCTTTGTCCTCTGCTCTATTCTAACAATACCCCCCCCCCTCTTTAATTTATTACAGGATAGAGCTGTTACACGTGAGGAGATATTTACACAGCTGTAGAAACATAGAACTTTGTATAAAAGTGAAAGGGCACTGAACAATTCGAAACGCTGACTCATGCGTGCACGTGATTACACAGCATCTCTGCGGGGCCCGGACTGAAACAGAGCTCACGTCTCCATAATGCTATGAACATGAAAAAATTTGAAAATTATGATTATGTTCCTGTTACGTTTCTTAACAGGGACGTAATCATGAGTAATCATTGAGGACGTATTTTCAAATATATGTACGTTATTACCTAATTTAAACCTGCAGTAATATTTTTTGGGCCACTTGGGGGCAGCACAAATTGTTTTATATTTTGGAATTTTAAAATAATGACCTGAGAGAGATGAGGGGCAATCATGCGAGCCAAGTGTGGCTTATTTACACCTTAAGAGGACGCAGAGAAACATAAGCATTCATCTGGAGTTATGTTTCTCGGCATCGGACGATCACAAGTTCAATATTCACTCTCCGTTTGTCTCTAGTTTGACCCCAACAACTGTCGTTATTATACAGCCCAGGCTTCATATATGTACAGTCTTTTGAAGAATCGTCCCATGAATTCTAGGCCGGAGCAAAGAGGTCCCGACTTGAAATAATGAAACAATGAAACTACCGGCTTTGCTGACCAAAGAGTTGTTTCGTTTCCATGCAGTCAATAAACGGGTGGCATCTGTTTTTCCCAGCGCATGGTCCCAGGTCTCGGTTATGTCCGCTGTTTATCTGTCACATCTACAGCTCCTTGCAATAACTAAAATGATCCAGGGGATGTGACAGAGGAATGACTGTGCTATGCTTTCCCCTGACCATAAATCACAAAAATAGATGTTAAGTCTCACACGCGGCCGCGTAGTTGCACACGACACCCACATTCTGATTTCTTTTCCTTCCTCAATTGTTTTCTTTCAGCCGTGTCCTATTTTCAAGACTGAATATTAACCTTTTTTAAACACCCTCCTCTTGTCCACTGGAGTTAAATATTTAATAGGCTTATTATATATTAAATCAAATTAACCTTTTAACCAAACCAGCCAATGAAATGGAGCGGGCACTGGGTAAATCGGTTACATGTGGCCAAAATCATCCTGAAGTAGTTGTGTTGTTTATGTGTTCATCATATGAGTTTTGGCAAAGGACTTTGACTGCGTTTTGGCCACATTGTGTAATAGAATAATGATAATAATAATAATAATAATAATAATAAGAGAGAAATCTGCAATAATATCACCTTTTCATTATAATTGCTGCAGATTTTGTGCAGGAAACAAAAGGGGGTGTTCATTGGACCTCGGCGGGTTTGGGGATGTTTGGAGCTGTGAGCTCAAAGCCTCGGTGAAAAGAAACGCCTGCACTTACCCGACAGGCCGGTGGTGACGTTTCCCCAGTGGGGCAGTGGGATGATCTCGATGGACACAGATCATCATTAGAAACAGTGATCACGACGTTGAATAGCATGTGTTGTGATGTGATCAAAGGGCTGCCCGCTGCGTTTAGTAATGTGAAATGAAGTGTGAGATTTTATCTCATGTATTCTCTAATGATTACATTTTTTATGAGCACTTTTCTTACAGCCAGTGCGCCGAGAGTATCTCAAATGAACAGTCCATCTTCTATTCAATCCAAATAAATCCGGTTGAAAGCACACCAGACGCCATATAGCAGATCTGCTTGAAACCCACAGATAAAGCTCCCCAAACCCTATTTTGTCAGTCAGCTTATTATAATATATATATATATAGCAAGATATGTCTGTATGTGTATTTTCCTCGCTTTCCCCAACAGTTTAATGTAGGTGAGGCACGGAAAACCGGTGACGCCATATTTCAACCACAGTTTAGCAGCATTTGAACCAAAGTCTGACGCCAGTTTGAAGGTTCATTTGCTTTGATCATGAATATTTAAACCCGATAACTAATTTTGCAGCCACCTGGTGGCAGTGACTGAAGTCGGGGATTTACAAGGAGTTAATGAACGGCTGGTTTTTGTAGGGGTGGTAAGACATTTGGGCCGGGAAAGAAGGATTTTGAAAGATGAAAGGGCCAACCCTCTTGTTGACCCCTGCCGACCTGGCTATTTAAAATGTCTTTCCTGTATGATGGGTCTGACCTCTGAACCCTCCCATGGTGAAGGAGCTCAACCAGCTGAACAGATTGTTGTACTCTTGACTTTGTTCAATTAAATATGACTTTTAGACAAACTTGTTGTATTTGAATATTTTTGTTAATTTCTTGAGGAAATCCAGATTTCCCACCATAGTGACAACAGGCTGTAGCCTTTTAGCTGAGAGCTGCCCAATTTTATTCTTCAAATTCAGCTTATGTATTTATGTCTGGTCTGTTTTTACTGTTGTGAATCTGTTTTTATCTTGTAAGGTGTCTGAGTATTCTGAAAGGAGCCCATAAATAAACAATTTATTATTATTATCAGCATTTATTTGGAATTTGTTTCTGTGACCTGGCAATTTTAAATCCAAAATTCACTGTCCTTGAAGAAATGGTTTTGATAAACACTAAACCCCTGACTGTAACGGGTATAGTTTAGGACCCAATAGCAGCACCAAATCAGGCAAGTATAGTTGGTAATGAACTTTATTTCGATATGAAACACCGAGTAGCAAAACAGGAAACAGTTTACCGACAGCTTCGAGCCGCGAGCCTTCAGAGTCTTTGGGGGAAGTCAAGGAATCGACTCCGCTGAGCAGGAACAATAGTGAGTACGGATCTGGAATGGGTTTACCATACTCACGCAGAGGCTCAGGATTGAGCGAGGGTTCCGAAGAGGGGCAGGAAGGATAAGTAGTCAGGGAAGCGGAAAGTCCAGTAACCAGGAAATCCAACACACGAAGCAAACGAACCAGCGAGGGACAGGCGGAAGGAGAGACGAAGCCAGGCAGGGAGTCAAGGAGCCGTTGCAGGGATACACCACACAGCCCAGGAGAGAGGCAGACGGAAACGAGGAGGGACAGGGCGAAGTTCGTGGTCGGGGACAGAACGCTGAGGTGATACCCGGGAATGGCGACAGGACAGGATGGTCAGGAGCAGGCAGGGTCGAATCCATGTAGGCAGTCGCGAAATCGCTGGAGAGTCTTGCATGAGTGCAACAATCTGGCAGAGAGCGACCGGCGAGGAGAGTCTATATACCGGGCTGATTGGTGATCAGAGGCAGCTGAGTGCAACAGGTGAGGAGAGTTGTGCTGATGAGGAGGGCGTGGCAGGCAGGCAGGTGAGGAGAAGGAGGGGCCGGTGGAAAAGTACTGGGAGGTGAGGTGGATGAGATGAGGAGAGGGCAGACTGTGACACTGACAGAAATATCTGCTACATGATCCCAATATATTTACAAGTTGGCCTCTAACTTTTTCTGGTAGCGTTTACTGGGTTTTGAGAGATTGTTGCCCAAACCAACGATGATAAGAGCGGGGAGAGCGAACCCAAAAGAGTTCCAGATTGGAAAACCAAAACAAGGAGCTGAAAGACAGTAAAATACTCTAATGATAATAATTCTCTGTTGGTCACGGTAGTTCCTATAAACACCACTTTTTTACATTATACATAGCCATTTGACCCATTCTTGATATGAAATATTGATTAGCAGCTTTAAAGATACACCATTATGCTAAATATTTCCAAACTAGTTGTCAGGAAACTATTGCAAAGATTGTTAATCCACTTTTAAATTAGTCACATTCCCAGGTCACAATGCGTGTTCGGCGTTAATCTCATGTTTAACCATCGCTTCATTAACTGGTACCTTCTCAGTTGTTTGTGACGTGTTCCGACAACATAATGAGACAGCATCCATTATTGATGACAATTCATCTTCGAAATTTATTATTCATCATCGATGAAGCCCAAGGGGGAGGGCGCCAAGGCCAGAGTTTGACGACCCTTAAACTTCATTATGTGTCTCAAGGTAAATAGGAAGACGGCTCTCCTCTCTGACAGTGTTCCTCTCCCTAGTGTGGGTTTATGGCGGGTCAGGTCCATCACGGACGGCGTTGACGATCATGACGAAGGCGATGAGGAGGGTGGTGACGTCCACATTTGTGTGTGCGTGCCCCGTGCTTGTGTGTGCGTGTGCTCAATTGGTTTTTGTGCGCAAACTGATTTAAGAGTACACATTATGGAGGGCGTGTGTATACGACATACAGTATATAAGACTCTCCGGGTATTACTTACACCTCCACCCTTTTCCATTCTGTGTAAATGAAAATGCAAGGCTATATTTGGAGGGAGCTGATGTCACAAGTGGTTTGAGCGGAGAGCCTATAACTGTTGGAGTCGGTTTGTGTGGCAGTCTGACAAACCCTGGACTGCTCCAGTGACAGACCTGAGATCTGCTTTTTACTGGCAAACAAAAGACAAAGTAAGTATCTTTACTTTTTTTTTACTATTGCAGGGCAGCTGCAATACATTTTTAATATTTTTGATATGTATTGCAATAGTTGTCTTGAAGGTTTAAATGAAATATTTTTACTCAACTAGTTTTTTCTGTCGACCTTTACAACTCATATGTTTGTTTTTTTAAATAAATGGAACTCCTGTATATTTTAAATCAAAGATCCAAAGGGTATCCAAAGACATTATGTATGTTTTTTTCATACTGTCTGAATTACAGAGAAATGTGAAAAGATGATGCAGAGATTTTTCTATTTCATCTAAGTATGCGCCCATTAAAAAGAGTTCTCTTGAATATAAATATTTTACTCAGAAGTATGATGTACACAAACTGCAATAAACGACCAGACACACATAACAGAGAGGAGAAGTGCATGTACTGCATGCTTGCTACTTGTCGTTGTCCTAAAGGACCATGGAGTGATTAGATTAGTAAGTGGATTTTGGACAGACAAATTTTTGGCGGCTATTTTCCCTATTTTTAGACATTTTATTGACTAAATGATTTATTCATAATAAGATGCTGATTGATTGAAACATGAAATGAAATGTAAATATGTATAGGCTAAAACACTAAGTGTAGGCTTTAAGCTGTGCAACAGGAAATAACTGAACGAATATTCATGACATAAGAGCTGAACTGGTCAATGCTTGTTTAATCACTGAGCATTAGACTTTAGGTAAAGTAAAGATCGTATAGATTACACAATACTTCAAATATAGTGAAATATAGTTTCTTTCCTCAAATAGGAAACTCAATGTCATATTCTCTGTCCACTTTTGAACAATTGTATTTTGTGCTATGTACTAATTACAAAAATTGTTTCATAGGGACAATCTAAAAATCGACTACTTCCATTGGTTTGGCCTATCTGTAACAATAAAACCGAGCTTTGTTGCATCTCCTGTGTTGATCCAGGTAAATCAACCGACACTATGTATCACCTGAGGGCGCCTGTGCTCGTCCTCATGCTGCTTGTGTTGCTGCGCTGCGTCGCCACCGCCCCCAGGCACAGGTACATGAATATATAATGCAAGCATGTATGTACTTTGCAAGTTGAGCTGTTGATCATATCAAATTGGACACTTGAAGCATTGGTTAGCGTTTACATTGTATCGTCCTGACTGCCAGGAGGACCGACACTTAACCTGAGATGAACCTGCAGACAAGCACCTGAATATCACTGAAGTCAGGCAAAAAAAAACAAAGAAAAAAGAGGCTGCTCCGTGTGAGCAGCATCGGGGGAACTGGTGTATAACTCTTGTGCTTGACTGTGCTTCATATTTCGTCCCGGGGGGGGGGCGCTTAGTCTAAGTGGCCACTCTGTCTTCCTGCTCTTGCGACTAGTGGATTTTTTGAAGAGGGTGTCATCAGCCATCAGTGTAAAATGGTTTGGCCCCTTTTTCCCCCTCTGTGATTCAGGTACTTCAGTCAGAGCTCATCCACAGAGCGGGAAAGTGCTCTCCCGGACGGAGGCGATGGCTGGATAGCGCCGGGGCCAATCTCCAGCCCGTTCCTCGGCCTCATGGGAACGAGGCCGCAGAGGGGGCTCACAGCTGTGAACAGGTAGCAGAATGTATAGAAAACAGCTCCTGTTGTGTTATCTCTTCATCACATGCACAACGTGCATGCAGAATATCTATGACAGATATTCTCTCAATGCCATAACACATCACGCTTTGCTTTTTCTCTCTTCCTCCCAGCCACCACATGGAGAAGAGGAAGTGCAACACAGCCACCTGCGTCACCCAGAGGCTAGCAGACTTCTTGGTGCGCTCCAGCAACACAATCGGCACCGTCTACGCACCAACCAACGTGGGATCCTCCACCTACGGCAAGAGGGACCTACTGCAGCCGCCCGGTTGTCTGCCTCTCTAGTGCCGACTGGGGGCCTCACCAGCACTCCCAGTGCACCGATGATATAATCAGTCGTCTTGTGTAACAATGATTGTGAGAGCGGTGTTAATAATGGTGACAGTGAGGATCATCGACCACGTTCTTGTTTATTGTATCCTCTTGCGAGACAGTGCCTTTAATTTTCAGCCATCGAAGTTGGTGTATGTTGATTTATTCTTTTTTTCTGGATTTGTGTGTGCGCTGTGGCTCTGTGAGTAATGTTCCACAAAGTAATAAAAACAATAAATAAAGGAAAAGCGATGCAGAGCATTGTGGAAATCTATGTAATCATCTGTTGTTTTTTGTAATAAAATTGTAAAAAATAAAATACACTTTCAAAAATCTTCATGTGTTTTAAGCCACATTTTTTCATACCACAAAAGCTGCATGCAGCTGCTCTGAAGGATGTCCATATAAACAATGACAGTGAGTTGACTTTGGCATTCCACTCCATTCTTTATAATTCACACAACTTAACACAGCTCGTTATGTGTTTCTGTAGGTCAGCAAAAAACATCCAATGCATCAGATGTAGATTCGCTACCATCAGGAATCAGTTGCTGTTTTTGTGCAGGGAGTCGCCACAGGCCATGTAGAGGAATGCTTTGCTCCCTATAAGCTACAGCACTGACGTACTATTTGTGCCACTGCATGCTTGAGTCATTGCCTATGAAATTTGAGGCCTATGTCATCTCTCTGCATAAGCCATCCATCCATCCATCCATTGGACCACTTAATCCATTTACGGGTCGCGGGGGGTCGCTCGAGCCAGCAGACATTGGGCGAGAGGCGGGTACACCCTGGACAGGTCGCCAGCCTATCGCAGAGCCACATACAGAGACGGACAACCATTCACTCTCACATTCACACCTACGGTCAATTTAGAGTTTTCAATTTTACCTAGCCCCCTTCTGCATGTCTTTGGACTGTGGGAGGAAGCCGGAGAGAACCCACGCATACACAGGGAGAAAGGCCCTGGTTGGTTTGAACCGGGACTCGACCCAGAACCTTCTTGCTGTGAGGGGACAGCGTAAACCACTACACCACCGTGCAGCTCTGCATAAATCTTTCAAGTTAATTATCTCACTTTTTGGCTTTCACACGCTTGGCTGTCTTGACTAGCATGTGATTGAGAAATAAATAAATGCCACAATCACGTCTGTTCAGTAGCTATATGCAGCTTTATGCTGTATCAGTTATGCCATTCACCTTCTTGCTGTGAGGCGACAGTGCTAACCACTATACCACCGCTCCAAGGTACAGTAAATACAGAAATCTCTTTTTTTTAAATCATGTAGGATCCCATCACTCACAGAAAGAAGCTGATTGAGAAACTAGCTTTTTAGGACTTCTAAAGAATTGATATTATTATTGGACATACAGCTGTTACATTTGGTTATCACTAATGTTTTTCTTGCAGTATAATAGATTAATTGGTCATGCTGTGATTGAAATGAGAGAGTTGTTCACATGATATTACAATTGTTTCGATGGTTTCAATATCAGTGATGTGGTTGTTGTTTTTAATATTTTGCCTCTCCATGTTGCATTGTACAAAGTTATACTTTCTCTGTTGTTTCCTGTATTTAAATATATCTTTCAATTCATTGTACATTTTGATTGAACTTTTTTTATTTTTCATGTGTGCCCCCAGTTAATATTGATTTTTATGTCCAATGGTTGGATTCAAAATAAAATAAAAAAATTAAAACACATGATTGAATTCATCCACAAAAACGATATTTTGCATGCATAAGTGTTTTAAACAAAAACATTTTGCCCAAACTGCTTTTTATACACAGTATTGTGATCACAGCACCGTTTTCCATTTACAGTATTGCTGTCATTCAGGGTAGAGAAAAAATCAAGAGGGGAAGTATGACGCACACCATTAACCTGCATTTGATTACCTGTGACCCGATTCATCTCAGACGCTGACATCATTACTCCCATGCATGGTTAACACCGGCATAAAAGGCTTTTCAAAAATAGAACAAGTGCCGGCTTTTGCTGACGAACCCAAAAACAATGCAGCCATTAACCGCTGAACACCCTGACAGAGGATGGGGATCGTGTCAAGATCCGTTGATTATGTCATGTAAAATCACAAATTGCACTGTACCTCAGCTGTTATCTGGTGGTAAGTTGTTTATCACTGCAGTAATGAAGGCTGATGCATGTTTTGATGGAAATTCGGGGTCGGATTCATGACCCGGTCGTGATCCAAACATAAATAAGAAGGTCATCCCACGAACAAAATTCAAAACAAAGGACTGTAACCTGCATTCACTGATAAATTGATTCACGCAAGACAACAAAATCAACTAAAGTTAGAAATGTTTTGTTATGTTGATAGTACAATGTAAATAATAGCCTTTAATGTTACTCAAAAAGACTAGGTATATAAATACTGTTTACATATATACTCTGTTCATTTATACATGCATATGAACAGCCTTCATATGCCATTAAATATCTGAAAACTGTGTAAATGTATTTATAGCTAATTTGGCCAATAGGTTTGATTCTGATACTGTTTGTATTGGTTGTGAAATCGGCAGAGCTGTGCTGAATAATATAACTTTAGCTTAGAAGACGAAGACAGGATATCCCATGCGCTTAAAACATTCCCCTGCCGCTTGCCGTAGTTAAGTGTAAACACGGAAGTAAACCGCTACCTCACCGTAGAGTTAGCGAGGTAGCTTAGCCTTTTAGCTTAGCTTCGTGGAATGGCAGGTAGAGTAGAGAGGACGTTTAAGTTTGTGATCGTGGGAGGCGGTATCGCCGGCGTGACATGCGTTGAGCAGGTGAAAACGAAATGACAAGGGGCATATAAGCTCCGCATGAAATGATGTTGTTATTTTTCAATAATGTAATGTAATGAAGCTACTCAACATAAATCTTGAATCTTTGTTGAAAGCTGTCCTCCCAGATCCCGTCAGCTGAGGTGGCTCTGATCACAGCAGGTCCCCACATCAAGGCAGTGACCAACTATAAACAGGTCAGGATGATGAAGATGATGATGATGATAATAATGTCAAGTTATATCATGGGTTTGCTTTCTATTGAGTCCCCTACACCACAATGCACTCATTTATTAGAAGTGATCCTCCAATAATTATTACAGCAGCAAGAATGCCACACAAAAGACCGAAGACTTGTTTTGTTTTTGAATGGGCATGAGATCCATACATGCATGTAGTGACAAACACTAGACTGTATTATCAAGTTACCCTCAGTGAGTGGCCGGAACCAAATAATAATTCATCTTTTCCCTCTTTTGTTATTGGGAAGGTGTCAAAGACGCTGGAGGAGTTTGACGTAGAGGAGCGACCGTCCAGTGTTTTGGAGGAGAAATTCCCCAACCTGACTGTCATCCACTCTGCTGTCCAATCCCTTGACACACAGTCACATGTAAGTAGCTGTTTTGAGACCGAGTTGTACAGATTGATAAGACAGTGACCATGTGTACAAAGAAAGTGACAGTTTTATGGAGAATGACGTCTTATATGTGTTTAGATAATCCTAATGTGGAAAAATGAGATTGTGGGTGCTTGTAAAAACAACTACAGGATGCTTTCACACATTTCCACATTTATATTTTTGAGTTCATGTATCTATAATCGTATATGTACGTGTGCTGCTTTTCTTTGTAACTATCATATACGCTTATGAATTCCCCCAGCATTTATCAATCCATCTATCTAAATACATGTTCCACAGCTGTAAGTGGTTTTTAAAACCTACATTACAGCATGTTTGAGAGTGGACAGTGATTCCCTGCAACATATCTTATCGAAGGCTTTTTGGTGACTGTTATCTGTCTACTGTTGCCACCTTGTGGACACACATTTGGTTTAATTAAGGACTATGATTTAGACTAAAAATGTGGCAAAAGTTGAGTCACTTGTGTATTCAAAATCACACCCCCAATTTTTTCCCACCTCAAAATGAGATGTGAGAGCTTTTAAAGCTTGGTATTGCAATTAATCTTACGTATCCTTCTCAGTCATTGGAAACTACAGATGGCCGCCTGTTTGGTTATGAGAAGCTGTGTATCTGCAGCGGGGGCAGACCGAAGCTCCTAACCGAGGAAAATCCTTACGTGCTGGGGATACGGGACACAGACAGTGCCCAGGTACGACCCCCGCCCCTCTGGACGTTTTGTGCTGTTATTGTCGAGGCGGTTCGAAATTCACGCCGACACTGGACTGACAAGAATTTTGCACAGTAGCAAGATTCACCCAAAGACACACTCACACCGAATAAATAACTTGTTTACCAAGCCTTTGCTCTTTGTACTAAAAGTGCAAACAGCTTTTGCAGATACCAGAATATCTAGGCGCTTATAGAAGAAACCGTAGCCAAGGCTGTATGATATTATACTTTTGAAAATGTTGTGCTTTTTTAAGCCACTGTGCATCATATAAAAAAAAATGAATTGATAATGGTGAGATAGAGATTGTAATGTTTTCCTAATGCAGTAACCACTCATTTTGTGATGCATATAAAATCCTGGATCCACACAAAAATCTATTCTAACTGACACTTACGTCCTTGTGATGCAATCCGTTAGCTTGTTTTTAACATACTGTGCTGATTTACGACAAATGAGTCACAATAATGGACGCAGAATGTAACCTTCTCATCGCAGTTTTTGCTCACGAGATCGCTTGTACTTGTGTTTCAGGAGTTTCAAAAGCGGTTATCCAAAGCAAAGAGAATCATCGTGGTTGGAAATGGTGGGATCGCCTTGGAGTTAGTGTGAGTGAAGTATAGCCGTAAGGGTGAGATCTTCATTTCAAAAGTGTCTGTTTTAATCTCATTGTGGATTGTGTTCTTTTTTTTCTTTGACACATTTTATACAATTTTTTTTTTTTTAATTCTAACTGAAGAACATTAAATCTATACTGTATGAAACACCTTCATTACCAGAATGCTCATAGAACATTTACACTCCTTATTTACATTCATCCATTCAGTGTTAGTTAATGTGCACTGTGCAGGTATGAGGTGGAAGGCTGCGAGGTCATCTGGGCCGTGAAGGACAAGGCCATAGGAAATACATTCTTTGACGCGGGGGCGGCCCAGTTCCTCATCCCATCACTGGAGGCGGACAAACCGGAGAGTGCCGCTCCCTGTAAGAGGCATCGCTACACCACAGAGGAACCAGCGGCCGGGGCATCACAGACCTTCACTGCAGGTCTTCATCTTGGAGTTCATCTGGATTCCTGGATCATTGTGCCTCTGAAATGAAGTCTTTATTTGTATAGCCCATATTCACAAATCACAATTTACCTACACACTCTGCACACGGTGCCACATCCTCTGTCCTTAACACTTGACTAGAGTGAGTAAAAACTATTTTCACAGCCTAACTGTGTTTGTCCATTTTCAGATAGAAATTCGCAACAACATGGTGCTGGTCCCACAGAGACTGGTAGTGCCCTCGGTCCAGACTGGCATGAAGGAATAAATCTCAGAGGAGCACAACAGGTGAGACAGCTAGCGCTTGCACCTTTTTTGCTTTCAGCAGGGAGGTGGGCTTGAGTCGTCTCTGTTTGTGTGGGAAACAACTGCTGTCTCGACCTTCTTTTCCAGTTCTTCTGAGTCTCTTCTCTGTGCCGGCGTGTGCTCAGGTGTCCCGCAGAGTTTCCGTGGAATACCAGTGTGAGGTGGAAAAGATCTTCACCTCCGAGGAGCTGCCCGATTCCCAACAGCAAACGCTCGGACCCGAGAATGGTGAGAACTAGATTCCGTGCCCTAATTTGTTCCCTTGTCTCCCTCCTTCCATCTTTTCATTGCCTAAGCTTTTTCTTTCCTCTCAGCGGGATCCTGGCCCGTTTACATCCGGCTGACCAATGGCAAGACGTTTGGCTGTGATTTTGTCATCAGTGCCACCGGCGTTGTGCCAAACACGGAGCCATTTCTCCTCGGTAACAATGTAGGTAAACGCACCTGCATGCTAAATAAACGAAAGATGTAAGCCTGCCAGTGCTTTCATCAAGTTTTGGGAACATAGTTATTTTGAATCGGATTGCTGATCGTCTGACCAGTAGGCAGCAAGATTTGTCATATGCTTCGTGACTGTGTTCAGCATCAGGAGATTAACACAATGTTACAACTGTCCCTAATATAGGACATTACTGAAGTGCAATACTGTACGAAGGATAAAGATGTAATGTAATGCCAGTAACATGAGGCAGTCTATCCAGTGTTATTTGCCTCGTCTGTCCTGTAGTAGCCCTGAAGATCAGTTACGTGTATAACTGTTGGTATTACTTTGGAATGTCCGGATGATAATATTATGTTGCAAAGAATTATCTGTGTCCACCCCTGTGAGTAAATTTTGAAATTAAAGAATAAAATACAGTCACAGATAGTGAGGTCAAATTCTCAGCAGTTTGGTTCTATTGCCTCTGGATGTCACTAAAGGACAGATGAGCATTTGGCAAATATTCCAGAGCTTTTCCCATCTGTTAAACCACCTCATCAAAATTAGCAGAACAATATAGACGTGAATCAGATATTGGTACTTTTCATTCATGGTCATTGCTTGTATATGTTTTTTAAGTTTGCACTCGCAGACGACGCTGGGCTGCAGGTAGACGAGCACATGATGACATCCGAGCCAGACGTCTATGCCGCAGGAGATGTGTGCACAGCGTGCTGGGAACACGGCCCCCTGTGGCAGCAGGTAAACACTAACTGACACAATTTTTTTTTTTCTTACTTCCGAAGGTTTCTGCCCTCAGACTAAATTAGGTCACCTTCCACATCTGCCCACGATTGAGTTGATCCAGTTCAAATTTATTTCATTCATTTCTCACAAAACAGCTCTACGTACGTATTAAAACATATTCTCTTTAATCATTTGACTAAAATTGAAAGACAAACTTGTGCAATATCAAAGTCCTATAAAAAAATTGAGCCTGATATATTCTGTGTTTAATCAGAACAGACCAAAACGTACACATGATTCATTTCCTTGCTCCACGGACAGGTTGGTCATAGAACCTGAAAGGCTTAAAAAAATGTGTTTGGTTTTCCTTCTTAAATTTACATTTTTGGTGTGTTGTTTGCAGATGCGTTTGTGGACCCAGGCCCGTCAGATGGGCTGGTATGCAGGCCATTGCATGGCGGCGCGCGTCCTGTCAGAAACAATAGAGCTGGATTTCTGCTTCGAGCTCTTCTCTCATATTACAAAATTCTTCAACTACAAGGTGCGTGGCGTTTTTACTGCCGGGGAGCGAGGTTGTCTTAATAATAACCAACGTGTTAATCATCTACTATGCAACATTATAGCTGTTTTCCATTAACTTCAAGACGGAGCCTTCAAGGTCATTTCACGGTGCTACATAGTGTTCTCCTCTCTCTACCATATGGGCATATTCACAGTCATTTAAACCACTTCCTGTCTTCTGGTTATGCCACAGGTGGTCCTGCTGGGGAAGTTTAATGGGCAGGGGCTGGGGCCCGACCACGAGCTGCTGTTGCGCTGCACCAAAGGCCTGGAGTACGTGAAGGTGATACTGGGCGTTATAGGAATGCACAGCATGTCCTTTTGTTTGAGTCATCCCGGTGATTTTTAGCCATCTCAGTCTATTTTTTACTGGTGGCTCATCACCCAACGCTGAATCACTCTAGAAAACAAGGGATTTGTTATTCCGCAACACTAACAACATAAACTTCTTTGTTAGTGGTATCGAAATATGCAGTTGTTTGAAAGCCGATGGCATCTTGGAAAAAAATGCCATGAGACACATTTTTAAATTTTTGTTCCGTGTGTGAAAAGAGCCACTGTTCTTCTCTGTGTGAGGGATGTGTGTGTGTGTGTGTGTGTGTTTTCTCCTGGGTTTGAGCCAGGAGCATGAGATGACTTCAAACTTTTGTTCACTCTGTAATTAGTTTGAATTGGCGGAGATGACATATCACCAGCACTGGCAATACTTAGTTCAAATTTAATTTACTTTGTTTTTCACTCTGATTACGCCTGGATTTCGGTGCCAGGTCGTTCTCAGCGCTGGCAGGATGGTGGGAGCGGTGCTGATCGGAGAAACGGACCTAGAGGAGACCTTCGAGAACTTGATCCTCAACCGGATGGATCTGACGCCGTATGGAGAGGAGCTGCTGAACCCTGACATCGACATCGAGGACTACTTTGACTGAACTAACTTTGGACATTATTGAGCACTGGTGAAGAAATCCTGCCTGAGGGATGTGTAAAGGCATTGGGAGGAGTTCAGCATTCTGTCATGTCACAGCTAATGGTTGTTTGTTTGCCAATGAGAAGAAGATAAGGAGATTTTATCTTGGTTCTTACTTATTCACCTGTACATTTAATAATATAGTTTTGCCTTAAATTAAATTATTTTTTTTAAAAACTGGCATACAAAAGGTAGTACTTGAGTGATATATTTAGAAAAGGCTTTTTCACACATGAATGCAAATCTGTCACTTCATTTTTTTTTTTTGAAAAGCAGCTAGAGATATGAGACACTGTCGGAGGTGTGGGTGAACTGAAATACAATAAGACACTGGCAAAGTGACCCACTGTTTTGATAGGAAAACACATTTTGTCTATACAGAAGAATGGGATCTGGTCAGCGATACTTGCTTGTAGGAAAAAGGAAAATCCTTATGTTGCTCTGTTGTCTTAGTGACTCTTGGATCAAATTTCAACCCGAACAGCACATACAGGCTTACAACAATAGACATTGTCAAGCTAACATAATGCTGTCTATTTAATCCGAGGACATGTTGCCCTTTGGGATGTTGCTATTTGAAAATCCACCATTGTGAGGACAAGAAACATTAGAAGTGGAAACGGATATCTACACAAGATTTTTAATGACTAACGGGAGTCAACCTCTCATTTGTACTCGTGGGTTTTATAGATATGTTTTTTTTGGGGGGGGGGGGGGGCAGTAGCCCACTGACAGGAGCCTGCCCACGTTGATTTGGCTGCTCATATCGTCTTATAAAGGTTGACATGGCACCTTGTGTTTTTACTCGCTGAGCCTTATGCGAAATGAACAAAGTCAACAACGTCGCCCCCGTAATAGGGAGGGGAAAATGGGGACATGCTCCACTTCTTTAGCGTCATTTACAACTGTGGAAACAATATGAGATGGAGGGCAATACATTTTTATTTTTTTTTTTAAGATGCTTTCTCCCTTCAGAGCTGCTGATACGGTCCCCATGTGCAAGATGATACCCTCCATTCAGCGAGAAACGTCTGGCTGACTTGACTGCACTGGACAGAGCTCCACGGTGTCAAGTACGTGTCCCTGTGCGGGTTGAGATCAGGGCATTGTTTATCGGGTGAGTCAGCGCGGGACAAACCTTCACACTTGTCAAGATAAAATTTGTGGAAGCTGCTAGAATAGAAGGCGGGACAATTGGTGCAATGAGATCCCATGCACTCTTTTTTTTTGTGTTCGCAAGCTGGCACGAATTGTAGGCCGCTGTGCCACGTATGAGGCACACTACTGTCAAAATGTACTGCAGTGAAGATGTCAAGGCGTGACCATTTGATACAAAGTGTTTGCGTGAGAGAGAGAAATTGGAACATGGGCGTCAATGAATTGTTTTATGTGTACAATGTGACTCATATGCTTTGGCCTTTACAGTCACCGGATCTCAACCCAGCCGCACACCTTTGGTATGTGTTGGGGCAGCTCTCTCCACCGCCACCATTAGAACACAGAATGAAAACAGTGCTTCACTGGTTTTGCATACTTTACAGTCTGTTTCAGATGGGAGGGGCCGAAGTGCAGAGGTCATAACAATTGACCTACAGTACTAACACCGGCTCAGGTTAGTGTTGAGGGGAGTGCAGGTTTTTCCAGTATGTTGCCGTTGAATAACTGTGCCCTGGGGGGGGGGGGGGGGGTAGGAAGTCAGGCCAGATCTTCACGAGGAGCCAAAACCACGACATAAATCACTTCCTTGTTTCCCTTTCACAGCTGACACACCACCCGCGTGTCCTCGAGACTAGAGAACCGGGTTAACCGGAGTTGTAAGTGGTTTGTAAGCCTCTCTGCGTCGGATCACTGGCCTTCGCGTCGCTGACATTCACCAGTTTCGACACAAAGCTCATTTCATTCACGCAGGTTTACGGATGTGACGCCGGCAGCGGCACGGTGAGCTCACCGGGCTGCAGCAAGCGTGCGCTTGTTAGTTGTCACCGAGGACCACCGACCTAGGTTTGCAATTGAGGCGTTCGAGTAACATGCATACTTTGTACCCGAGTGCTTTAGGACTTAGTGTGTGTGTTTGTTTTTTATATCAAGCATGACATATTTTTTCATTTTATCAATCGTTTTTTGGCCAGAAGTCATATTTCAAATGGTTACAACCCGCCGCCGGTGTGCGGTGACCTCATGAACACGCGCTCCCAGTGCATCATTCGACTACCAGCATGCACCGCGGGGATTTTTTTTTTTTTTTTTCAAGTGGGTGGGATTTTTTTTTTGAGAGGCGTTGTCGCACACAGCGAGCACTCACGGAATATATACCCTCCTCGCTCGCTCACGCATCTTCATACATTGAGCACTTCGCCGTCCGCCGCTGCGAATCTGCCAAGAGGTTGTTTTTTTCTTTGCGATATTCCGAGAAATAAAAGATTCCGCCATGGCCCAATACATCCACGTACCCGACGAGGCTCCGGCGGTGCCCAAAATAGATGTGACAGTTGACGAGGGCGACTTCAGACCCGGCGCACTGACACTGATCAAGGAGCTGCGGCCGAACTGGAAAACGTCGGAGGTTAAAATTAAGGTGCCGTTTATTTTCTTTCTTTATCAACCTAATTAAAATGAATAAAAAAACAAAATAATACATTTGTTTTTACTCTTTGTCTGCTTGGTGCGACATGAGCGACATTATTTCCTCGCGCTTCTCATGTTCATTTCTTCTGTAAAAAAAAAAAAAAGAAGAAGAAAAGTTGTGTTCCCATGTGCAATGTCAAGATAGCTCACCTCAACGTGAAACGACGCATTAAGGGAATGCGAAACCGTGCGAAAACTAGCTAAAATGGCGTCACGTTGCTAGCTAGATTAAAAAAAAAAAAAAAAAAAATTCCCATCTGATGTATACGTGCGTGCTTGACGTCCTCCGACAGGTGGGAGGTGGTCCCCCTGTGCCGCAGTCCGCCGGGTTTGGTGTTTTGTTTTTTTACACGTTTTATTCTTAAGCAGTGAGGGGTTAATGCTCTCCTGCTGCTGTAAAAGGCATCTGCGTCATCGCGGGTCAGGGCGAGACGGTGGGAGTCTCTCGCCGCCTCTCGGCGCAGTCGACGAGTCGCTTCCTCCGCGCGCCGCTTGCGCGTAACTCGAACCTTAATGCGATACAGGCTGAGGGGCGACGGCGGATCCATGCAGCGACTCGTCCGCAGGTGGTGAAACAGGGCCGACGGGGGGAGGAGGAGGAGGAGGGGGGGGCGTGGGCCTCTGGAGCTCCATGAAATCCGGTAGGGAGGTGTTAAGTGTAGGATAGAGACTGGCGGGGGGGACCACACGGGACACTTTTAAGCATCCCTCATAATGTACACTGTTTTACTGCATTTAGTTTAGCGTGAGGGGCGATCTGCCGAAGTCGAACGGGAGCAGGAAACACGGGGAACTTTTGTTCCTAAACATCAGATTGTGTCGCTGTGAGACATTCCCCGTGTACCAGATGGGGGGGGGGGGGGGTGTGGCGCTGCCTTGGTAAACACAGCGAGCAGCACGAGAGCCGATCACATGCGACCCGTGCCTATATTCATCAATGAGCACAAAGTGGCCCCTCAGCAGATTCCAGCCACTGCTTGCTCCCCCGCAACAAAAAAATAAAATTCCCCACGATCCTGGCGTTCCCCGCCAGTCCCTTGCAGAGTGAACAATTCGGGCCGGTATGTTGGCAGCCCACTCTATGCAAAAATGTTCCCGGGCTCCACAACAGAGACAGACACGCCCAACTTTTTTTTTTTTTGACTGCGACATTATTTCGACCCCCTTCTCTCCCGCCTTCCTGTTTGCCAGATCCCGGCTCCTCTTGGAGCTTATGTAACGCTGGAAAGAATGTCGATTTTTCAAACCCAGTCCTTAAAGATCATAATGTGCAGGATGATCCCGTCGTCCGTCGTTCCAACCCTAGTCCTTTGACGTTGACGAAACACGGGGCAAGCCATTCACCTGTTTCCACTCTTTCCTGTATTTGTGTGCACAGTTTTTCACAGATGGAATAACCAACAAGCTGCTGGGCTGCTATGTGGGCGCAGTGATGCAGGATGTGGTGCTGGTCCGTATTTACGGCAACAAAACGGAACTGTTGATCGACCGGGAAAATGAGGTGAAAAGCTTCCGAGTGCTGCAAGCACATCGCTGTGCCCCGCGCCTCTACTGTACCTTCAACAATGGCCTGTGTTATGAGTTTCTGCAAGGAACTGCCCTGGAGCCTGAACACATTCGCAGCCAACCTGTTTTCAGGTAAAACCCTTTGTTTTGCAGCCAAGAGTCTCGGAGGGGGGCTGTTTTCAGAAAGTCGCATGACTTGATTTGGGTTTGTCACCTGTCACTGTTTACTACCCTGTGGCGATTCTTTCCCGCTTGACAGAAACCCACACGAACATCAAACACAGACACTCACACAATCAAATTCCATCTCCTGTAGCATGCTTTTTACTGCAATTATTTGCATATAGAAACTGCCTAAGTCTGCAAGACCCAACAATTCTGTTTCTTCTTCCTTTCCCTCTCCCTCCATCCTGTCTATTTCTGCTTTCCCTTCCTTTCCATCCTCCACAAAAGTGTGACCTAAATAACAGCATTTCTGTAACCCGAGTCTTGTCCAGTTTTGACAAGAAAAAGCCTTCCAATTTAAGAAGACTACAGGCTGGTCTCATATTGCAGCTTAATGCTTAATACTCTCATGCAAATTTCCCCATTTTCTGTCTTTTCTACCTTGTAGGCTCATTGCCACGCAGCTCGCAAAGTACCATGCCATCCATGCCCATAATGGCTGGGTGCCACAGTCTGACCTGTGGCTAAAGATGGGCAAGTACTTTGCTCTCATCCCCAAGTACTTCAAGGACCCTGAGCGGAACGCCAGGTGAGACCTAATAGATCATGGTTACTGAAACCTAAGTCATTAGATGTGTTCCAGTGTGCCAAACTAACAGGGAAGTAATATATGAAGCCACCTTTCCAATAAGGGCCTTTATGAATAAACAAATATGTATGCAAATCATGCCACTCAGAGAGAGGAAGGAGTTTCAGTATGCCTTAGAGACTAATCCAGTTAACTTTCACAGTCAAAAGTGCAAATATGTGAAGGATAACTTGTACAGCTCTCATAGAAGGTTATGGAAAATTTGTATTAGTCACTTTTGCAACGTGACTCAACCAAAGGTTATCTGCAGGTTCTATTTATATGTCAAGGGTGATAAACATAATAAGTTACCTTTAATTCACCAACAATTTGAATAAATAAAGCAAAACACAAATTAGTAACAAAACTTCCCAAAACCAAATTAAAATATTTTTTGGAACAACATGAAATGAATGAGACTCATATCGTTATTGACAAGTGCACAGAAAAAGGAAGCTTGTAATAAATTGATCTGATGAGCTTGCATCAATTAAGTTTTTTCATAATTTTCAGTCTTTTTAAGGAGGGTGAACGGATGTATGTTTCCGTTCTTAGTTATCTCCACGTGGAACTATTACTCCCAACCTCTCTTATCAGTGAGTTATAAATAATCCAAACCACCACAAGGTACATCACAAGAGAATTTATTATCAGTGTTCAACATGTCTCACATGACTGAGGACGTACGTGGAATCTCTTCTATAAGAGATTCATAATCTCAGCTGACATGACAACGTCTACTATAGGACTGCTGTAACTATGGCATTCCTAAGAGATAACGTAAGAGCATATGACCTTTCTCTCTAAACTGTGAATCAGCTCTCTGAAAATGTGAAAAACAAAAAGCAAGTTAAAGTAAGTTAACAACAAAATTACAATATAATTAAAAAGATTAATAGCTTGTACTTGTTACTGCTTTCCAGATAGTGGTTGTAAATATGTATCCAGTCAGTGAGCATTGTAACTCTTAATTTCTTAAACTTCAATCTTGTGTCATCTTGAATCATTATTACATTACATAACTGTTACATCTAATCTAAATATTAGAATATCCCAGACCCATAGTATTGAAAATTACGTTCCTCATTTTATTCTCATCTCATAAATGCTTCCAGTTGGAAACACATCTCTTTTTCCCCAAATGCCCCGTACAGTATTGGCTCTCTTCCCCTTCTCCCTGACAATGAAACATGGAAGGGTAAACAAACTAAAAAATTAAATGGGGAAGAAACTGAAATTCCTTTAAAGGGGCCGAAAGCTGCAAGAGAAAATCTGCACTCTGCAAGCTCAACTGCTTGGAGGTATTGGCAGACAAAATACAACAAAAATCACACATCTGGGAGTGATTTTAGATCTCTGTTCTTAATTTGAGCTCTCATATTAACATAGGCCATTAGAGGATCTTCTTATACACTCAAGAATAAGTTGAAATGCTTATTCACACCTTTGTTACTATACGTTTACACTATTGTAGATCCCTTTTTACTTTTTAACTTTAAAGTCTAAAAAGGAAAGAAATGCTGCGGCTTCAACTAAAACAAAGAAAAAGGATCATATTACCCTACTGCTTAAGACACTGCAATGACTACCTGCACCCTTCAGAGTAGTTTTTTTTGTCTTGCCTTTTAAAGCCTTAAATGACCTTGCTCTTCCCCATACCAGAATTTTTTTTTGTTCATTTTCTGTTCCAACCAGATCAAGAAGGTCCTCCACAGTGTCACTGTTGAACACACTGCCTCTGGATGTTAGAATAGCAAACTCTCTTAGTATTTTCAAAAATAAAAAAGATACCTGTCTTTTTCTAATCTCATTAAGCTCTATCTTTAGTTTTGAAATCACACTTTATCCCTGGGGTTTATTTTTCATTTGATTTTTATTCATAATTTTATCGCTTTATCTTGCTCAATTATTTTGTGTTGTATTATTCCTGCTGTGTGCCGCACTTTGGGCTACATGTTTGTATGGCAGGTGTTTTATAAATTGAAATAAAATTAAGTTGAGTTAAGCCACATAGGTTTCAATTAGTATGAGCAGTGACGAGAAAAAACACAAGTGCACTGTAGTCTGTGGCTTGTATCACAGCCAAATTTAGTTATGCTCTGGGTACTTTGGCACCATTAAGTCTTTATTGTATGAAAATTGAATTGGCAATAAACAATACCTTTATGTATTTTGTTGGTGTTTTATTTTACGTGGAGGCCAAATATTAACACTTTGTAAGAAAAATGCTGATAAAGAAGTATGAAAGAATGTGTCACCTGCAGTAACTCAGGGTTCTAAATTGGTGGAGGACTTATGACCACAAGGACCCAATCTTGCTCTTTCCATTTTCCAAAATGATTCTTACTCTCACCTCACTCTCCTGATGAGATCCTACAAATTATAGTTAATTGTGTAGAAATTGTTTGGTACAAGTGGAATGTTATTAAATTATTTAGATTTTACATTAACAGCAAGTCTGTATCCAGATCCATTGAATTAATATTTTCACTTGGATTGTGTAATTATGACAGAATCCCTCAATTGTGGCTCCTTTTCTTCTAGTTTTACTTCTTAATTTCAATTTCAGTTTCCAACTTTGTTTTCAGGTTCCCCGTACTGACTTTACCTCCATCCGTCTAACCATTAATACTGCTACTTATTTTCAATACACTCACCCTCCTGGACTCTCTGCCCCCTCCAGGTTGCGCACTGAGGTGCCCAGCCCACGTTGCCTCCGAGAAGAGCTGGTGTGGCTCCAGCAGAGCTTGTCGGTGCTGGGCTCCCCCGTAGTTCTCTGCCACAACGACCTGCTCTGCAAAAACATAATCTACAACCATTCGGAAGGTGAATATCAACTATATGACTGAATTGTGTTTTTGTGTGATCTGCATTGGTCCCTACGCTAAGGTAGGATTATATTATGTGCACTTCCTCAACCCTAGTCACATGCTTCTCTCATTGTCAGTGTTTGCATGGGGCTGCAGGCATAGAACTAGAACGGTCAGACGAAATAATCCAGTTGTTTGGATGTTCTGCTAATGCTCCAGATGGAATCCTGATTTGAAATGAGGCAAATGCAACACATTAATTGTGTCTACCGTCCACAATACAATTTGCCACAATCACTTTTTGTGAATGCAAAGATGTATTAAAACACTTAATCTGCCAGATTTCACTTATTGTGCCATGTTAGAGCTTGGCCATTGCACAGTGAAGCCTTTTCTTATTTGGATTTCATTGTTTTGTTTTAAATTGTTGTCTGATCTGTCGTTCTAATTCTGTGCTGAAAACTTAGAAAGAAAACCTCTGTTAATAGCTTCATCAAAAAAAATACAATAACATCATACCACAAAGCTAGTCTCAGTTTTATTGATGCCAGCACGTGTTCGGTGCTTTAGCTATGTTGCTGCTTTTTGATGGTATGAATATCAAGCAACATTTCCCCAAGAAAACTTATTTGCTTACTTTTGCACAAAGTGACTTTAATTATAGCGGTCATTGAGTGTTCCAGTCAGTGAAACTGTTCGAAGCATTGTCTTTGTAGCAGAGGAATGGTGGGGTGAAATGGGTGAGAATGAAAAAGCAAAGAAACAGCAAACAAGGGGGGGAAAGTTAAAGGGTATTTTATGAATGTGGGAGGTGGGGTTGGGGTGTTTATGGGAGGGTTTGAGAGCTGTCAGTCCCCTCGTCGGTTTGCGACGAGGGGGGCCCTTCTCACAGCTCCTTGTGTCTAGCCTTTCTCCCTTAGGAATTACAGCCGAGGCTGTGGCTGCCCTGCGCCGCCCTTCCCTGGGGAGGCAATGGAGGGAGACAAACCTCACGCACTGTCGGCTCTGAGGGCCCTCACGTAGTCTGCCCACTGCTCAGGCTAATCGGGATGAGTTCATTTTATCAGTAGGAGCCACATACCTACTTATCACCCTCCAATGCTACTCGGCCACCAGTTCCCTCTTACTTCTTATTACTTGGCTACTTGCAGTACTGATTATTACACAACTGTTTTTTTTTTTTTTTAAATGATTTGTACTTGCTTCACATCACTCTTGAGTGTCGGCCAACTGCCCTCAAATGTAATATATAACACTACTTTCCATTACTACTCCTCACTTCGCAGTTTCCTTTTTAAAGCACCAATATTGATCACTAGGCAGACCATATGAGTGAAAAGATAGGTTTGATAATATTCTGTATTTCACAAATTTTCTAAAAAAATCCCATGAAGATATCAAAACCAACAATGTATTTATCTAACTAACAATTGGCGCTACTTAGATGTGTATATGTAGCACTAATTCTTCCATTCTATAGAGCTCCATTGTTTTCTGTGTCACTGTTTACACCTGTTTGTATAACATTTACTAAAAACTACATTGTCAATGTCCAGCTATTGTAGGAAATTACGGATTTTTTATCAAAAGAATATATTGGTGACGACCCCCCCCCCCCCCCCCTTTTTGTTTAAGACTGAGTGGGACAGTCTGGGGAAGTTGGAAAGTACTAAGAGACAAACTAACATGTTGGCTTAGGGTATTTCATGGGATTTGTTTACATATATAGTAAATCATCAGCCTTTTCCTTTAAAAGTAGAAACATGATTCTGCCAAAATGCAGGGAAAGATTTTAGCCTACGCACACAGAGGAGGAATATCTGGGTGGCTGTAATAAATGGAGGATTTGACGTGCGTGCCTGCAGAATCTCATTTGAATGTATCGTTCTGGACATCAAACAAGTGCTGACTATTTCAGCAAGGAAAAGTATCTAGTGTCGGTGAAAGTGGCCAACGCCCACTGTGAAACTCTCATGAATTCCTGTACATCCAGATACAGATTATCTTTCAGTTAAATGTATAGATCTCTTGTACTAACACACAAAAGTCTGTGCAGGAGATTTGCAGACTTGCAGAATCATGTTTCATGCTTCAGTAAGTAAGACAAAGGGCTTGATGGTACTTCTGTTGACATATTAAGAGCAACATAGAGAAGGACTTTCCTGTATCCTAGCACATCTATTGCAATCACATATAATATGTTCTAACATTTCGAACACAACTACACCAGGCCGTCAAATGACAACCCCAAGGAAATGGACACCACAGAGGATTCCGTACACTTCAGCTCCGAGCCATACTTACTACATTTCTGACCATGCCCACTCCAGCTGTCTGAACCGTTGTGGTAGTAATCCATGTCTTACTCTGCACTCAAGGCCTTTTTTTGAGCTGAAAAAAAGAATAGTCAGGAAACTACCACGCTGCTTCCTGTCACTTCTACTCAGCTGTGGCTGCTGAGTTAAAACCGCTTGCCTGCAGAGAAGTCACCACTTCCCCTATTGATTAAACCGTCAATAGAAGTCGTTGACCAGTGGTTGGTCGATCATTTTTAGTAGCCATTTTGCCATTTTTCTGTCAAAAGTTTCAAAAACACCGTCAACAAGTGCTGCATTGCTTTTCTTCTCTCTTTACTTTTTCTTGCAGCTTCCATCGCAGACTTGGTTTTCCCTTCCCCTCTCACTTTACTCAGATATTTGCAAATAAGAAAAAATATCTGCACACATTTTACTTGGTCCCAAGGGCCACATAATGTGCAGTTCAGCAGCCAGGAAGCCGTTCAAAGTTTCTTTAATTTGCAGAAGCAGCAGTGTTGTCACGCTATTGGGTTCACAGCAGACCAATGGGAAGAGAGCATTGGAGGGGAGTGTTGCGAGTAGGGGATATGAGGTTGCATGTGCAAGGGTGGGGGGCATGGGAGTTTGGCTGCAGGGCCTGATGTTGCGACATTGTGCGTGGGAGCAAGAATGGATAAAAGACAAATGTGTCAGTGAGAGAGTAAGCATGTGTGAAAGATGTGTTTGCCCCAACCTTTTCATCTGCTGCACAGGGGGGCTATAGCCACTGCCCGGAGGTGTTCAGTTGTGTCCCGCTAGGACCTACACGCCGGCTGGTAACCCACCTCAAAGTGTCTTTTTTGTAGTCCAGCAACAGCTCAAAAAATAATGTTTCATATGTTAGGGAAAAGGAATTAGCTGAAAAGGCCCAAACAAACCCCCCAAAAATTAAAAGCAGAGACATTTAATTATATTTATTGTTCTTCAAAATTCCCTTTTTTTCTCCTTTTTTCAATGTCACTATAACAACCGGGCTTGTAGAAGTAAGGGTTTGTATTTTGAGGTCAACCGCTTCTCTCTTTTCATTTACCCCCTTTACACCTGGCATTAAGTGCCTTTTGGCTGATCGGATTGGGTAGAAAACAGAAGTGTAAATGCAAATGGTTTGTCAATCCACATACAACAATTTCATGGACGGGACAAATAAATCGCACACGGCCATTTCAAACCACCGCTTTTAGCAACAGTTAGGCGGTTGGCAGCTATAAGCCAGTAAATGCACTCTGAAGTCCTCTCCTCAGTCCTCAGGTTATTCAACACAACTGTGGATGGAGTGACAGACACAAGACCAATCAAAAAACAAGCAAACACAATAACATAGCGTCATGGGTGTATTATAAGACATCCACAAGCGTCACACATTAGCTACCATCTCCTTCTACTCTTCTTCTATCTTGTTTTTTTTTTTGGACCAAACGAAAGGAGGGTGCGATGTGAGCTGGACAGGGTGATTAGAGTGCAACCGGATCTCCACGTGGATACTGGAGACAGGGATACAAAGTGTAAACCTAATCAGATCTAGATACAATCTGAAAATAAATGCATTTTAATTCCAGGTGTAAACCCAGTCACCGACCTTTAGACAGAATTGTGGACAGCAACACATTCTTCCACCTTCCCTGTTCCTCACCCATATTTTGGGGGCATTTAGATGCCCTTGAGGGTTGTTGAATATATTTTGCTAATTTTAGTCAAAGTTAAAACAGTTGTTTTAATAGCTTCCTTTGTCCCTCTGCTTTCTTTCCATTATAGATCCCCCTCCCCATCTCTTCAAAATAAAACTTAAACTTTTTTTTTTCTTTTTCATTTATTCTTTGCATGTATCCATTACAAACAGCCTCTGAAACGACAGCTGTGCTTCTTTTACCCTCGGACGTTTGTATGTGTTCCATGTCTTGCATCAGACTTTGCACATTTTCATTACTGCTAATGTATCCCAGCTGGTTTCTTGGAAAAATGCTGATAATTTGGTTACTTGTAGATCTACTCTGATGACTAAGATTAAAGATTACCATTGGAGACTGACTGCTCAAACTCCGTGAAGATGTGCAAGCTATCTGTTCTCTTTTGGATTGCTTTCTTTGCAGTTACTAGGTATACCTAATTTAAAAAAATAAAAAAAGGCACAGAACAGCTTTCATTCTAAATATGTTTTTCATCTGACTTCTCTAAATCTCAACAGCATGCTTGGTTTCGTTGAAACTGTTTGTCAGAAGTAGTTTTTTAGAAGCGTGCCCTTTTAGTCTAAATGTGTCTCTGTTATTCCCCCTATTTCATTTTCCCTGTGCTTAAGTCTTTCTCTACGGTCTACTTCCCTCAAAATGCAAACTCTTGCTCCTTGCCCTAAAAATCGGCTGCCTAGCCAGCAAGTCCAGTCAGCCAGGAAGAAAGTTATAAAATGAAAAGCCTTGACATTCTCAGTTATCAGAGGGAAAACATAATCATTTTGTCTGCTTCCCGTGTCTCTGTCTAAACAACGCTGCTTCTCTTTCCAGGAAGTGTAAAGTTCATTGACTACGAATATGCTGGGTACAATTACCAAGCCTACGACATTGGGAACCATTTCAACGAGTTTGCTGGTAGGTGTACTTTCCTGGTGCGCATTAAAAAAAGAAGTGTATGTGTGTATGAAATGTTCAGTGAAATACGAGTCTTTAAACTCGTGTATGTGTTTATTGGTTCCAGGCCTGAATGAGGTGGATTACAGTCACTACCCACAGCGGAGCTTTCAGCTGCAGTGGCTCCGCTCCTACTTGGAGGCCTATAAGAAGCACAAAGGCCAGGGTAGCGACGTGACTGAGAGAGAGGTGGAGACTCTTTATGTCCAAGTCAACCGATTTGCCCTGGTAAGCATTGGTTACACACGCATGTTTGAACCACCGGTGATTTAAGTATATCTGCGCTTGGTTGATATTTATGGTCATGTCTGAAATTTGGAAGAAAAAGGCGGTGACGTTCACTGGGTTAGTAGGTAGATCACATTTAAATGGAATTTTAAACATATTAATAGACTGTATTAATATAGCACTTTTCTAGTCTTGTCACGTTCACACACATTCACACAGCGCTTCTATACACAGCGCTGTTTCTATCACACATTATTTATATACATTGCTGGAACAGCCATCAGGGGCAATTTAGGATTATGTGTCCTTCCCAAGGACACTGGAGGAGCAAGGGATCAAACATTGACCTTTTGTTCTTGTGGACGACCTGTGCCATCTCCTGTGCAACAGCTGCCCCTATTTAAGGCTGAATGATTCTAAGTTAAATAATCATCCTGGTTACTTCTGTTAAAGATGATGATTATAATAATAATAGTTACAAAAGTTAGTTCACAATTAAAATTAAAAAACAAGGTCAAGGACAAGCGTCGCTCTAAGTTGTCTTTTCTAACTACTGTACTGTGAAAATTGCAGACTTGTAGAGTGAGAGTCCTGGGGGCTTGTTATGAGTGGATTTTTCCAGCACTGCTGCCACGGGTGTTTGACAAGCAAACACCGGTTATCGAGCAATGCGGTTGGACAAGAGTAAAGAGTGATATTTGCTATAATAACCTGCGCTACCTGATCTGAATATGGGAGGGGAGGACCTTTTGTGATGTGCTCACTGATGCCGTCGGTATGAGGGAGGCACTCACACTGACAACTTGTAAACCTAGCCAGGCTCTGCCCCCTCCCCTGAGCTACACATTTCACCTTGTTCACTGTCAAGAGAAGGTAAAGAGGGGCAGTGTGGAGGATGGGCAGGTGATGCAATTGTGTTTCCGTGGCAGCTATTTGCTCTCTGTTGTCACAGGGCTTCAGGTGGCTTAGTACACGCTCGAGTGAGCCGTGTTGGGTAATTAGGAACAACATTTACTTTTAGACAACGAGCACATGCTAATCTTTTGTGTCTCTCTCTCTCTGTTTCCTCTGTGTCTAGGCATCTCATTTCATGTGGGGTCTGTGGGCTTTGATTCAGGCCAAGTTCTCTACCATCGACTTTGACTTCCTGGGGTACGTTGCCAGCAGCAATACTTTATCATGAGCTATTTTGAATCTGCTCTGCCCCGCAGTCATTTTTAATCATATGTTTAAGAACGAAATGTTAAGCATGCAGATTTATATTTGCCGTTTCATCTCGGTACACAGTGTGCGGGGGCAGTCTGATATTTTTGCACTGGCATCCATCTTGCGATATGTCACATGCGTTTTGTATCTAATCTCTAACACTAGTCTTCTGTCCGTCTGCCTCTGCTCTCAGATATGCAGTCCTGCGCTTCAACCAGTACTTCAAGATGAAACCAGAGGCTGTTGGGTTGCACTTACCTGAATAGAAAGCCCCCATCCCCTCATGTTCTCCTCCTCCTGCTCTTCCTCCCTTCCAACCTGCTCTGCACCTCACATGCCGACAGCCGAGCGCCCTCTAGGGGCGTGTTTTGGGAAGTGCCAGACTGAGAGTCTGTACCCTTCAGTGCCTGCAGGTCCCCTCTAGTGTCCTTAAACTCTAGAGTTTAAATGGACCACAATCTAATCCATCATACGCAGTCATCTGCTACCACGTGGAGTTCAAATGGCTACATTTATTGTGGTAGTTTAATGTTGTTCTAATATCATTAGGATATTAACACAAGATCAGCCCTTGTATATGTAAGCACCTCTTCTCATTTCTCAGCTCAAATCACTTTAATCGATAAGACTAACAGCTCATTGAGAACCATTACACAGCAACAACTTTGTGACTGACAGCAGGCCCAAACACTACTCTGATTGTCTGGAGACCCCCTTCCTCTAATGTACATTCGTGGGGAAAAACCCTTGAGAGTCAGCCCAGCAAATGATAAATTTTATAGGATATGATAGCAATACAAAGCCTGCTTTGTTTGCCAAGAAACTAAGATGAAAAAAAAGAAGCAAATGAAGAGATGGAAAAGGCCAGTGCTATCCTTTTTAATCCCATGTGTTATGAGCCACATCACGGGAAAAGGAAGAAAAAAAAACTTGCGGCCTGCCTTGTGACTCTTATTTTCACCCTTATTTTCCCCAGCATACTGTGGTGGTGCACCAAAATAGCCATGTCGTCATTGTTGCTGTGTAGCCTGATAGGGTTTGTGTTTTGGCTTTTGAGAATGAAGGTAGCAACACCAAGTTGATGGAGAGCATCTTGTGTTTACATCTCAACCTCTCCCTTGAGCTAAATCGTTGTGTCACTGAACAGCCATTTTACTCAAGAGATTTTCACTGTAATGTAGGTTTCGGGTTTGTTTTGACACTTGGTTTTTGTCTAAATCTTGACTGAGGCACCTCACTGTAATTTGAACATTCCATGTTCATAATGCTAGACAGGGAATTTGGTTGTAGGTCACTTGACAAGTTAGGGGACTGTGACATTGACTGTAAGCCATGCTGTACTAGACCAAACCATTATACTGTCGGCTTCATGTCAGGGTTTTTTTGGGAATACATCTAGAATGTTACAATACACTGTGAACTTAAGACTGACCATTTAATATACGTGTAGACCAGTTTTCATTCACAAACGTATGTTATTAAGATAAGTGTGTTATGGCCTCGCTTGTATGCCAGATTGCTGAGCCGCTGTCATTTTAAGCACCTAATGTTGAAATGAAGGTCTGTAGAAAAGTGGGATTTTGGCTAGAAAGAAAAGTGAAGTTGGTTATCGCAAATAGGTTAAGAGGATCTGTGTCGGATTTAAAACAAATGTATAGACAAAAGTCAGCTGCAAGTGGGACCTGAGGAGCAAGAGCGCCATCTGTTGGGAGTTAAAAAACAATGGCTGCTTTCAGTTGTTCTTGATGTTTAATTCTGACCTTCATTTTAAATGTTGTGGAGTTTTTTTAGAAAAGATTCAAAAAAATCTTTATGAGCCCCCTAAAAAAAAATCTAAAACAAGTTCATCTCTTGGTCACTTTAACACGCCTACACCAAAGTGCTGACATGTATTTTGTTCTTCTTTTTTTGCTTGTACATAATGCACACTATCATTTTCCATGTAGCACAAAGAGGAGTAGAATTACAATTATATAGCATTATAAAAAACAAACAGTTTTTATCTCTATTTAAATGGAACTGTTCGGGTTGAGGTCTTTGAGAGTGTGTGGATGTTTGCTGGTGCGGTAACACGTGGCACCTGGGCAAATAAAGTATGTTGAGAAAAGAATTTAAAACATTTAGTTCATGATGTGAAACATGGTGAAAGTTTTCTCGTTACTCTGCAAAAACCCCAGAATCTGCTTATTCCATATTTGCTCAGTTGCCTGCTGTTGTAGGTTTGCAAAGCTCTGTGACGAGACTGACCGACGAGGCGGGATTGTCCAATCATGTATACACTCCTTCACTAGGTAAGGAGACATTGTCATGTTAAGTCTGCCTGTGAACGCGCTTTGTACATTTTCAATTTTAGAAGTTTTGGATGTTAGTCCGGTCTTCTTCTGTCTTTTAATTTAGTGTTGTGTTTCTTTTAAGCTGGTGAATTAAGAAGAGTGAGACTCAATATGAATTTGAAATGTGTGAATGTTGCCTTTTAACATTTTTGTTGGAAGCACACTCGATGGTAAGGGATTTTGATTACTGTACTGCTTGAAGTCGTGGTGGGGGAACATGTCTTGGGTCTGTGAAAGATCGTTTTCTGTTTGATGTCCGTCGAGGACACTCGTTACACGTAATCCGCAAAAGTGAATGCAGAATGTCTGTTCCACTGCCACATAATAAGAATATTCAAAATGTTGAAAATTATACTGCTGAAATGTTTCCAATAGGCTTCAATTTCCCCATCCATCTGGAAGAAATGAATGCATTTTCACTGTATATCGAAGGTCATCTCCGTTCTGAGTACGAGCCAGCACTACATACACAAGTTTGTTTGTGTCTAACATTGTAAAAAAAGAAAAGTGTATCTTTAAATCTCCATGGCCTCTGTAGCATATGTCTATATGTACAGTAAACAAATGTAATAATATCTTTGCTTATTCTCAAATGGGAATGAATGTACATAGGAGTTCTTTTATTTTATTTTTTTCTAAAAGTTGCATTTAAGTGAATTGCTGCCTGGGGTAAGAGTTGAAATAAAAAAAATTAAAAAAGAAACAGACATTTCCAATACTGTAAACATGCTTTGAAAAATAAAGTCTATTTACCCTTATCAGTGTCTTCTTTCACGTCGTTTTTTTAAACAGAGTTCAGGGACGGAAACATTTCTGTAACACAAAAAAATAAAAGTATGATTACTTAACAAAGTAGATATTACTTTAATACTTTAAACAGAAACGTCTTGTTTGGATGTCGTGATTCGCCAGCTTCCATGAAGTTAAACAGAGCTCAACAGCGCCCCCCTGAGCTTACAGCTTGTTGTGTGGTCAATGGGGGTATTGCACATTTTACTGTATCTACAAAATGAAAAGAAAAAGGCCTCCTCGTCTGATAAACTGTGACTGGACATATATCTAGCATTACGATTCAAGTAGTGCATGGCCTCACAGCAAACATTAAAGTGTTAACAACGTCATAACAACTAAAAAAACCCGAAGGCTTAGACTGTCATAGCTAATGATGGGATATCAGCCATCGGCCTTTGAATAAGACTTCTTCACTTGTTCAGTAAGTTTGCTATTTATTCATAAGAGTTGCTTCATTCCTCTTTGTTTTTTTTAAGCTGCTTTGTCATGAGCTTCCATGGGTAAATAGTATATTAGACGAATAATAGCATTTTGAAGCTATATTTTGTCAAAATATACTGCAGATAATACTGCAAATCGTGTATTTGATTCCTACATTCATACTATCTAAGATGAATTTACATTTATGTGCAGTAAAAAAAAATGGTTAAAAAACATGTCATGCATCTAGGATATGTGCATTGTTTTCTTTTTATGTGAACATGTTGCAAAGAATTTTCTTTTCCTATCAGTTGCTCTGGCATTGAGACATTTTATGTTTCGGAGACACAAGACACACACTTTACTGAGAGTTGTTACAGGACACGGCCACAAGATGGCAGCACAACCCACAGAAAGAAATAAGCATGTGCCCAGCTCCCCAGACCTGGCAGGGGATCACTACAGGCTACAAAAATAATCCTATTCGGCATTTATTATTTGTAATATTAATGCTTATTAGCAGAGGTTTCTATATTTAAACGAAACGCAGAATATTAATATGCATTGTGTCGAACCCCTCCATTCAAAGCAAACAAAAATACAGAATTCACTGAAGAAAATATTGCAGTGAAATAGGCTGTGCGACATTTAGCTCTGGGACAGTTTTTATTTTTATTCGCGGAGGGACCAAATTTGGTTGTGCAGAGTGAATGTAAAAAGTAAACCTAATTAAAGCCAATACAGCATGACTTCAAAAAATCCCTTGGTGAGCTAGCTGATGTCAGACTAAACATTATCTGTCATAACAAAAGATCATAAC